>NC_134549.1:16620945-16630945 GCF_050624435.1 Tenrec ecaudatus
CTGCCCGTCAGGCGGTCGGGGCGTCCGGCGTCTTCAGAAGAGCCGGCAGCCATCACCCTGTCCCTGTGGGAGGCCTTCTCCTCCCCCTCGTGCCCCTTAGCTCCCACGTCCAGCACCCTCCTCCCCGGCCATGAGCCATCTAAACACAGACAAGACGGACAGACACACACAGACAGACAGACATCTCAGGGTAAAACAAGTCAGAACACACTAACAACGGAGTCAACGTTCGCTTGGAGCAAAGGGGAGACCGAGGCTAAGGCGCTGCTGCATTTTAACCTGAGCCCACGTCTGCCGCCGACCCCCGACCTCACCAGCCGTCTGTCCGAGCGCTGGCCGCTTCCCGTCCCCGACTGTCCCCAGAGGGGCTCACGGGAGGCTCCATCCAGCGGGGACCCTGCAGGTGGATTCGGGGCTCCCACGGCCTCCAGGTCTCCCCAACCCAGGTCCTTGCTTCGCGGTCCCTGGATCCCACAGGAGGGTGTGCACCTTCCACGTGGATTTAAAGAGGATTTTAAAAAACTTTTTAAAAACATCATTATATTGGGGTCTCGTACAACTGTTATCACGATCCGTCCGTCCATGGTGTCAAGCACTTTTGCACATTTGTTGCCATCATCGTTCTCAAAACACCTGCTTTCTGCTGAGCCCTGGGTAACAGCTCCTCATTCCCCCTCCCTCCTCCACCCTCCCTCCCTCGTGCACCCCTGATAATCCATAAATTATTATTATGTTGTGTCTTGTACTGCCCATGTCTCCCTTTATCCCCTTATCTGTGTCCTTCCCCCTGGGAGGGGGTTACATGTAGATCCCTGTGATCGGATCCCCTTTGTCCCCCACCTTCCCTTCCCCTCCTGGTATCAATAGTCTCAATATTGGTCCTGAGGGGGATCATCGGTCCTGGATTCCCTGTGTGTCCAGCTCTGATCTGCACATGCTCTGGTCCGGCCATATTTTAAGGTAGAATTGGGGGTCATGGTAGTGGGGGGGGCATTAAAGAGCTAGAGGAAAGTTGTGCGTGTCATTGTTGCTGTACTTCTCCCTGACCGGCTCATCTTTCCCCCGAGACCCTCTGTAAGCGGATGTCCAGTTGCCTACAGATGGGCTTTGGGTCCCCACTCTGCACCCCCCTCGTGCACATTGTGATTTTTTTTTTTTGTTCTGGGTCTCAGATGCCTGATACCTGCTCCCTTGGGCACCTCGTGGTTGCACAGGCTGCTGTGCTTCTTCATGTGGGATTTGTTGCTTCTGAGCTAGATGGCCACTTGTTCACCTTCAAGCATTTAAGACCCCAGACGCTATATCTTTTGATAGCCGGGCACCATCAGCTTTCTTCACCACATTTGCTTATGCACCCATTTTGTCTTCAGCAATCATGTCAGGAGGGTGAGCATCACGGAATGCCAATTTAATAGAAGAAAGTGTTGCATGGAGGGAGGACTTGAGTGGAGGCCCAATGTCCATCTGCAACCTTAATACTAAACCTATAAATACATGCACATAGATCTATTCCCCCATCTGCATATATATTTGCAATATATATATATATTTGCATATGCACATGCCTGTATTTAGACCTCTGTAAATGCCCGTTGCCTCCCAGCTCTGTCCTCTGTTTCCCTGGACTTCCCTCCTGTCCCGCCATCCTGCTCCGTCCCCACAGGGTCTCGGCAATTCCTCTCGGCTCCATTGCCCTTGATCCATTGCCCCACCAGGCCTCCCGCACCCCCTCACCCTGCTCCTGGATGGTGCCCAGACAACCTGCAGAGATAAGAATATGCACAAACAAGCAGGACAGAGCAAAGCAAACAGCAACAGAAACAAGAGCCCCAACAACAACGACAACAAAGTAAAACGAAAGAAAGCGGACGACAGACACAGGAAAGCCAGCGGCTACTTCAGGTCTATTCGTGTCCTTGACGAGTGTTTTCCGGTCCAGTCTGCTGGGACGCTCGCCCGGCCCCTCGGTCTATTGTGGGAGCCCCCCATGAGCCCCCACGTTCCCGTCGGCCTGGTCGGCACAAGACACCCTCCGACCCCACGGTCTTAGGGGATTCGTCCGGCTGACTTAGGATCCGTGCTGCCTGGCAGAGCCGAGTGAGACCCCCAACGCGATGGGTCTAGACTCGATGACCCCAAATCGCAATGATGTCCGGGGGGCCCGGCCGTGTTTCGCCCTGATGAGCAGTCCTGGATTCCGTGTTTCCAGTTCCTATCACAGTCTATCTCCATGTCTGTGTCTATTTCTATATCTATGTCTACATCTGTCTATATATCTATTTCTAATTCGATATATCAATACCTTGTCTATTTCTATATCTATCTATTTCTAATTCTATATATCCATATATCATCTATGTCTATATCTTGTCTAATTCTATATCTGTCTATATATCTATGTATATTTTATAGATCCATATCTTGTCTATGTCTACATGTCTGTTTATTTCTGTGTCTATGTCTATGTCTATTTCTATAACAATGTCTATTTCTATGTCTGTCTACACCTATTTCTATATATCTATGTCTATTTCTATATATATAGCTTGTCTGTTTCTATATCTATATCTATTTCTATATCTATGTCTATTTCTATATCTATGTCTATTTCTATATCTATGTCTATTTCTATATCTATGTCTATTTCTATATCTTGTCTATTTCTATATATCTATGTCTATTTCTATATATATAGCTTGTCTGTTTCTATATCTATATCTATTTCTATATCTATGTCTATTTCTATATCTTGTCTATTTCTATATCTATGTCTATTTCTATATCTTGTCTATTTCTATATCTTGTCTATTTCTATACCTATGTCTATATATCTATATCTATGTCTATGTCTATATATATCTTGTCTGTTTCTATATCTATGTTTATTTCTATGTCTATTTTTATATCTATAGACCTATGTCTCTGTCTATTTCTATATCTATCTTACATCTATCTCTATATCTATGTCTATTTCTATATATATCTTGTCCATTTCTATATCTATGTTTATTTCTGTGTCTATTTTTATATCTATAGGTCTATTTCTATATCTATATATCTATGTCTATCTCTATATCTGTCTTCACCTACATCTATGTCTATGTGTCTATGGTTATGTCTATTTATAGGTCTAGGTCTACATCTATCTATCTCTATATCTATGTCTGTTTCTATATCTGTCTATATCTCTGTCTATGTCTCTATATATCATTGATTTCTATATTCATCGATGTATCTATGCTGGGAGAGATGGCAGTGAGCATATCTCCATCTATATCTCTGTCTCTCTATTGATAGATCTCTGTATTGATGTATTGATAGATCGACTTTGATCTTGCTTCTCTGCCCAGCCTGAGACAAAGGAGAGTCTGCTGAGAAATGCAGGCCCCCCGGCCCCCCGGCTCTGAGATATTTTGCCGAATCCAGCCTGCTCTGCCGTCGAGTAGCTAGGTGCTGCCGCAGTCGTGCCGACTCACGTGGCCCCAGGACAGGACACAGAAACACACCCGCTCCTGCGCCGGGCACACACGTGTCCCTCTGTCTGAGCCCCTGGCCGTGGCCCCTGTGTCCGTACGTCTCGCCGAGAGCCTTCCTTTGTCCTCTGCCCTGCACTTGACCAGCAGGACGTCCTTCTCCGGGGACTGCTCCCTCCAGTTGTTTCCGCAGCCGGGAGACATCCCACACTCGCCTCAGGCCCGTCGTTCAAAGGCACCGGCTCTCCGCGGCATCACGGTGAGGATTTCCCGTGAAGAGCCACGCAAGCTGGGAGGCTGGGCCGCCTCGGCCTCTCCTCTGCACGGAGCCACCCCTGGGTCCCGGGCGAGCGTGTGGACCTTCTCCCGTGGGGCTGCCGGCCGTCCACCCTGAAGGCTGCCGGCCGTCCACCTTCCTGGGCAAGGGCTTCAAGTCCTCCTCTCGCCCGGCCACCTGCCCTCAGGCCACGCCTGCCACGGAGAAAGCAGGGCCACGGGCCACCTCCCGCAGCCACCAGACCCTTCCCCGGGGGCTGCTGACGAGGGGAGGTGGGGGCCTCCTGGCCACCTGGACAAAGATCGGAGAAGCAGCAGGGCCGGCCGAGCTGGGGCGGGGGGTCCCGGCTCCGTCCACCAGCCTTGCTGATTCCTGTTGAGTTTATTGCATCAGTTGCGACGGACGCATGTGTCAGATCCTGCTGCGGTTCAGTCGCGTCCAGCGGAATGGGGCATCGGCGCCCGCGACCCGTCCCCAAGCGTGCGTTCTGTGCACGCACCTCCCGACACCGCCGCCACCGCCTTCTGACTGGGGTGCAAACCCCGCCCTGCAGTTTGGGGCCCCGTGCGCCCCACGGGGGATGGAGGAGGCCGATGGGCATCTTCCGCGTGGATGCAGTTGTCCGGTCAGGTGTTGAGGGACAGGGGGACGCCTTCCTGGGGTGGGGGGCCCCCGGTTTTCCATTGCGGGCTCCCCAGGGGCGCTCCTTCATGGGTCTCCTGCATTTAGGCGGCTGCCACCCTCCTCCACCCCCAGCCGCCTGGAGACAACCTCTGCCGCTTAATCACCGGCCTCTCCGGGTCGGTCCACGGACGCCGGTGTCCGTGAGGGTCACCTGCCATTGGCTGGCTCTGCCCCGGGCCTGGGCCCTCCTTGCATCCAGGAGGACACACGCAGTCCCCTCCGCCGTGCCGCGCCCCCACCTGCACCTGCACCCCCTCCCTGCAATACGGACAGGCCCATTCAAGAAGAAAATGATTTGCACAGAAGCCGGTCCCCCCTCCTCTGCTCTTAGCGGCGTCTTTACTACGAGGGGAAAATGCGTGCTTAACACTTCACCCAAAATAAAACAGCCGAATCCGCTGCAGAAACTCCTAAATATAGACTCGCCTCATTACCTTCCAATCAGCCCCCCAAAGAAGGCAGGAGCTCTGATGGGAAGCGAGGGGGAGGGGGTGGCGGGGACCCCGACGCCGCAATCAGCAGGCGGGCGGAACGATTACGGCTCCGGCTTCTAATCCGAGGAAATGACAACACAGGTAGGCAGACTCCATCCCATCACGAAGCGGAGTCGGCACTACCAAGCGGTTTGTTAAAAGAAACATGAAAGAGAGGGCGGCAGCCCCATCACTGCCGAGCCCCGACACCCCCCCCCCGTCTGCTCTGCAGCCGGCCCACCGTCTGTCAGCTGCCCCCCAAATCAGCGCATCATGTGCCCACACCCCACGGCCACCGCCCGAAGCCAGCACCCCGTCCTTCTGCATCAACACCGTCCAGTTGTCAAGGGGCTTTCGTGCCTCATCCTCAAGTCCCTCCCGAGGGTCGGGGGTCACCGAGGCGCCCTGTGGGCCAGGAGGTCACTGGGAACCCCAAGGCCCTTCCAGAGAAACCAGACCCCAGGCTTGTCCGGCTTCAGCGGCAGGGAGCCCAGCGCCAGGCCGGAGCTAACAGCCGGCATCAGTCGACTGCCTGCAGCTGGGGTGCCTGCGTGGGGGCCCCAGGGACCCAGAAGGAGGGGGAGGGGAGGGAGCCCTCGGGCGGTTCTGGAAAGATGGCAGAGCCCCAGGGAGCCGAGGATCCAATGCTCCCCCACGTTTTGCCCATTTATCTCGGGCCTCGGGCACCCACGTTGGCAACTGAGCAGCAAGCCGGTTACCTGACTGGGGAGAAGGCAGTGCACCCCGCTCCTCTGTCTCTGTCTGTCCCTGTCTCTCTGTCCATGTCTCTCTTTCTCTTTCTGTCTCTGTGTG
The DNA here is from genome assembly GCF_050624435.1 of Tenrec ecaudatus. Lineage (NCBI taxonomy): Eukaryota > Metazoa > Chordata > Mammalia > Afrosoricida > Tenrecidae > Tenrec > Tenrec ecaudatus. The sequence goes on from NC_134549.1 coordinate 16,626,666, forward strand.
TGTGTCTCTCTCTGTCTCTCTCTGTCTCTCTGTCTCTCTGTCTCTCTCTCTCTGTCTCTCTCTGTCTCTGTGTCTCTCTCTCTGTCTCTCTCTCTGTGTCTCTCTGTCTCTCTGTCTCTCTCTGTGTCTCTCTCTGTCTCTGTGTCTCTCTCTGTCTCTGTCTCTCTCTCTGTGTCTCTCCCTCTGTCTCTGTCTCTCTCTGTCTCTGTGTCTCTCTCTGTGTCTCTCTGTCTCTGTCTCTGTGTCTCTCTCTGTCTCTCTCTGTGTCTCTCTGTCTCTGTGTGTCTCTCTGTCTCTGTGTCTGTGTCTTTCTTTGTCTCTGTGTCTCTCTCTCTCTCTCTCTGTGTCTCTGTCTGTCTGTCTCTCTCTCTCTGTCTCTCTGTGTCTCTCTCTCTGTCTCTGTGTCTCTGTCTGTCTCTCTCTCTCTGTGTCTCTGTCTCTCTCTCTGTCTGTCTGTCTCTCTCTCTCTCTGTCTCTCTGTGTCTCTCTGTCTCTCTGTCTCTCTCTCTCTGTCTCTCTCTCTGTCTCTCTCTCTGTCTCTCTGTCTCTCTCTCTCTGTCTCTCTCTGTCTCTGTGTCTCTCTCTCTGTCTCTCTCTCTGTGTCTCTCTGTCTCTCTGTCTCTCTCTGTGTCTCTCTCTCTGTCTCTGTGTCTCTCTCTGTCTCTGTCTCTCTCTCTGTGTCTCTCCCTCTGTCTCTGTCTCTCTCTCTGTCTCTCTGTCTCTCTCTGTCTCTGTGTCTCTCTGTCTCTGTCTCTGTGTCTCTCTCTCTCTCTGTCTCTCTGTCTCTCTCTCTGTGTCTCTCTGTCTCTGTGTCTGTGTCTCTCTTTGTCTCTGTGTCTCTCTCTCTCTGTCTCTGTGTCTCTGTCTGTCTCTCTCTCTCTGTGTCTCTGTCTCTCTCTCTGTCTGTCTGTCTCTCTCTCTCTGTCTCTCTGTGTCTCTCTCTCTGTCTCTGTCTCTCTCTCTCTCTCTCTGTGTCTCTGTCTCTCTCTCTGTCTCTGTGTCTCTCTCTCTCTCTGTCTCTCTGTGTCTCTCTGTCTCTGTCTCTGTGTTTCTGTCTCTCTCTCTCTGTGTCTCTGTCTCTCTCTCTGTCTGTCTGTCTCTCTCTGTCTCTGTCTCTCTGTGTCTCTCTCTCTCTGTCTCTGTGTCTCTGTCTGTCTCTCTCTCTCTGTGTCTCTGTCTCTCTCTCTGTCTCTGTCTCTGTCTCTCTCTCTCTCTCTGTGTCTCTCTCTGTCTCTCTGTGTCTCTCTGTGTCTCTCTGTGTCTCTCTCTGGAGACCCGGATCCGGGGTTCATACCGACCGGTCAGTTACCGGGAAGAACCAGGCAGGCCTGGGGGGGGGGGTTGGACCCCGTTTCTCGCCCTGAGCTGCTCTGTGCTCCGAGCAGCCTGGACGGCTGGCCCCCCCCCCCCCCACGTGCTCCTGCCATCCTGACGGAAAACCCCGCACACGCCCGGGTCCAGCGCCGTCCCTCGCCGCGACCCTGTGCTATCGCTCCTCACGGGGGGGGGGGCCCCAAACCGTGGGATTGCTTCCGTTGCTCCTTCGTGGCCGCCATGTGGACGGGGCATCAAGTGGGCATCTGAGAGGCCGAGGTGTTTCCATTACGACAAACCGAGCGTCGTCCAAACGCGTCCTGACGCGGGAACACCCATTTCCACTGACAAACTCAGGACGCGCCGCCCGGGGCCCGAGGCGCCTGGGGATCGAGTTGGTGCTCGTAGGCGGGCATCTCTGCCCACGGACAGAGGACCGGCTCCCGGCTCTCCCTGCGCGCTGGCTGCCCGTCTGTCCTGGGAGAAGGGCCTTTCCGGAATGTCGTGTCCCTGTTCTCGGGGGGCCGGCCTCGGGAGGGAAGCAAGTCCAGGGCCGACGTGCCCTCTGCCGTCCACTGGATCCCGACCCACGGCCACCCTCATCCCCGGTGCCGCTCCGGCTGCACCCTCTCCCATCCGGGGATCTCCAAGGACAGGCCTGGACGGGCCTTTCAGAGGCCGACTGCCTGCAGCGAGTGGGGTGGCAGCTGGGACAATCGGAGCCCGCAGGTGGCCCCACTGGGGAGCCGGGCAGGTGTTTGCCAGGCACGCTTCCCGGGAAGTTTCCGCGTTGCTTCCCCTCCTCTGCCGCTCCTGAAAGCGAGTCCTTCCTGTGAAATGAGCCCTTGGAAGAAGGGGCGCACACGCACCATCCACACACCCACCTGCCGTCCTCCCGCGGCCGCGAGTGGGCTCCAGGGCGCCACGCAGACCCTGCGGCAGAGCTGAGCTTCTGTGTCGGTCTTTACGGGAGCAGACAGTCTGGTCTTTCTCCTGGTGATGGACGGATGGATGGACAGACAGACAGACACACAGATAGATAGATAGATAGATAGATAGATAGATAGATAGATAGATAGATAGATAGATAGATACATAGATACATAGATAGATACATAGATAGATACATAGATACATAGATAGATACATAGATAGATACATAGGTAGATACATAGATAGATACATAGATACATAGATAGATAGATAGATAGATAGATAGATACATAGATAGATACATAGATACATAGATAGATACATAGATAGATACATAGATAGATACATAGATACATAGATAGCTACATAGATAGATACATAGATAGATAGATAGATACATAGATAGATACATAGATAGATACATAGATACATAGATACATAGATAGATAGATAGATAGATAGATAGATAGATAGATAGATAGATAGATAGATAGATAGATAGATAGATAGATAGATAGATAGATAGATAGACTGGATGGATAGATAGATAGATAGATAGACAGACAGACAGACAGACAGACAGACAGACAGACAGATAGATAGATAGATAGATAGATAGATAGATAGATAGATAGATAGATAGACAGATAGATAGACGGATAGATAGATGGATAAATAGACAGATGGATGGATAGATAGCTACAGGGATGGATGATGGATGGATGGATGCATAGACAGACAGACAGTCGGGAGAGACCGGTCCCTGGGGAAGGACGTGGTCCCTGGTGAAGCCGTGGGGCAGCGACCGGGAGCAAGGCCCTCGGGGAGAGGGACGGACGCGGTGGCCGCCGTGGGCTCAGGCCTACGCGCCGTTGTGAGGACGGCACTGGACCGGGCCTGCGTCCCGCCCGCTGTCCGTGGGCTGCAGTGAGCCCAGCAGGACTGCGACAGGTTTGAGGGCCGACACGGCTCCCGGAGGACCAGGTGGGTGGAGGTTTGCCCGTCAAGCCGGCCCCTCCTCGCCTTCCCCGCTCTCGCACACCTGTGGACAGGCCACGCGGAGCCACGTGGAAATCGGCCAGTGCTCTGGAGATGCCGCCACCGCCGCCGGATCCACAAGACTGGGCACCCGCCGGCCTCCCTGGCGGTTCCCACCATTGCACACGGCTGCGTGTGGCTGTGGGGCGATTGACGGACGAGTGTCAGGCGGACAGGCTGCTGGACTTGGGACTCCACGTCTCACCACAGCGGACGCGCCGGGGGGCCCGGAACTGGTCTGCCTGCAAACAGTGGCACCCGCAGAAGTGACCTTTCTCAGCGTCTGTCCTTTGTGCGCTTCCTCGGCTAGGAAAATCCCCCGGGAGCCGGGAGCCGGGAGCGGGGAGCAGGGAGGGCGGCTGGAAGGAGCTGGGCAGCAGCCGCAGGGCTGAATGCCGGCCGCTTGGCATGCAGGGCCAGCCTCCCGCACGTGGGCACCGGAGCCCGGCTGTCATACTGTCGGAAAACGCAGCTGCCGGCACGAGGGGCTCCCGGCCGTCATTGGCATTCGGGGCAGTGGGTCCCTTCTCGGCGGCTGCTTCTGCCAGTCGGGAAGATCAATACGTGCTCAGCGCCCTCTCCTCTCGCTAAGTGGCGGCCTTCTCGGGGGGCGGGGGACGCATGGCAAAGCCGCACTTGACTCCTTCCTGGTGTTTCGCTGAATTCAGGTCCAGTTCTTCCTGAAGAAGACGCAAGGAGAATGCGCACCCGGCCAACCATTTTGGAGAAACGAGGGCGGTTTTATTGGGACCGAATCCCCCTCATCATGCAATCACCCAAGTCTGTCAGGGAGCTTTGCGCTCGCGGCCGCCATCGACCCGAGAACGCTTTCTTGTTTCTTGCCCCCGGCTGCGCCCCCGAGAGCCATGGTCCAGTGACTGCCCCGTCGGTGCCTCGGCCTCCTGGGTTTCCTGTGCCGGAAACGCGCCGAGATGGAGCCCAAGGAGTCAGGGGAGCGATGAGCCCCTGCACAAGAGGGGCAGCTTCCGCCCGAG
>NC_134549.1:16635945-16673445 GCF_050624435.1 Tenrec ecaudatus
CATACGTGTCCTTGTGTACACACATCTTTGTGCACATGCGTCTTTGTGCACATGTGTGTTTGTGGATGCACGTCTTTGTGCACGCATGTCCTTGTGCACACATGTCTTTGCACACACGTGTCTCTGCACACCTGTCCTTGTGCATATGCATCTTTGTGCACATGTGTCTATGCATGCATGTGTGTATGTGCGCACGTGTCCTTGTGCACATGTGTCTCTGCACACATGTCCTTGTGCATATGCGTCCCTGTGCACACACATCTTTGTGCGCATGCGTCGTTGTGCACATGCGTGTGTGTTGTGCATGTGCACACGTGTCCTGTGCACACACATCTTTGTGCACATGTGTCTTAGTGCACATGCGTGTGTGTTGTGTATGTGCACGCGTGTCCTTGTGCATATGCGTCCTTGTGCACACATCTTTGTGCACACGTGTCCTTGTGCACACGTGTCTCTGCACACACATCGTTGTGCACATGCGTGTGTGTTGTGTATGTGCACACGTGTCCTTGTGCACACACATGGTGTAGGGTGGAGCTGGCAGATGGAAACCCAGTGTCACCCTCACGCCCAGCGGCTTCATGTCTTCGGGGAAATTTCCACTACGTCTCTGGACGACAGGGAGCACGCATGTGGGGCGCCATCGCTCGCTACGAGACACAGAGCCTCTGCTTGGTGTGTGTGGCTGCGTTTGAAGTGGGGACGTCGGAAAGAAAAGAGTCCGTGGAAATCTCAGAGGACCTTGGACTTCCATTGCCCATGAGACTTCTTCAGCTTCCCCTTGTGTGTGTTTATAGACACCCACATGCGGCACACGGACAGACATGCACACGCGTGTGTGAAGGAGCCGTGATGTAGCAGTGTTGGGTAACTCAAAGCCCAAGCTCGCTGCTGCCGAGTCGGTTCCAAGCGGGACGTCCTTCTCCAGGGCTGGTCTCCGCTGGCCACGCTCCATCCGAGACGGGCTTGCTTCCGGGAATGCGGATGGAGCCTCACAGCCTCCTCTTGGGCGGGATCCTCACGGGGTCCAGGTTTTCCAGGGACGCAAAGCGGCGTCTGCATTCCCAAGGCAGGGCAGCGGGAGGGGTTCCCAGAGGTGCCCAGCAGCTGGACCTGTTGTCAGGAGCACCCTGTGCCCCAAAGGGACACCACTCCCGGCAGCGTGGAGAGGCAGGGGGAGCAGGGAGGCGGGCCGGGAGACGGGCCGGCTCAGCGGCTGCAGGGTAAGCACGGGGCAGGACCGGGCGGTTGTGCAGAGAGAGGGTCACTGTGGTCGGAACCGACGCTGTGCTACGTCACGGACAGCAGCCCGGGAAAGCCGAGGCGGTGCCCGTGGGTCACTTTGCAGCGGCCGTGGCTGGAGGGCGTCTGTAAGGGACCAGCTGGGCTGGGGATGTCGCTGAGCTCCGCCTGGCCACGGGGCCACGGAACGTGTGTCTTTCATTCCGCCTCATTCCCGTCCCAGGTGAGCGGGGCCGGCGAGGGAATGGATTTGCCCATTAAGAAAGAAAATTCACCCATTTCCCAATTTCACGGGTGAGAGGCCACGGCGATGCAGGCAGGACGGCCGGGCTGATGGACGCTGCTTGGTGGGCAGATCCAACGCGGCCCCCACGCTGACCCAGGAGGGTCTAGTGGACTCGGCCGCTCCTCGTCCGCCACACGCGACTTTACGAATCGGCAAGCAGGGATGCCAATGTGGGGCTCGGCTCCCCGAAGCCAATGCAGCGTTGCTCACGTCCACCCGTCCCGCGGGGACAGCGGTGGCCGGGGAGGTCACTGCAGAGGTTCCGCTTGGCGGCTTCAAGCCAGTCACTGGGTGAATGGGTTTTTTGGGGGTTCAGGGGAGGACGGGGAGCTAATAGCAATTAGAACCAGATGGAAGAAGACGCTCTGGAGCAGATTGCGGAGATCGTGGTGGGATTCTTCCCGATGGGATTGAGCCGTGGAGTCGTGTGCTTGGGATTCGCCGGCACTGGGCCGGGGAAGAGTCCCGCGAGCAGCAGCAGGTGCCCCTGAGCCTCCCTTGACTTTCCTCCTGTCCCGCCGTCCGTCCCGCTCAGCCTTCATCCAGGTTTCAGTCATTCCTCTCGGCTCTGTTGTCCTTGCTGCGGCCCCACCAGCCTCCTGTGACCCCCTCGCCATCGATGTTAGATCCCTTGTTGCTCCCTTGTTTGTCCCTGGCTTTGTCGACACCCCTTCCTCCCCCCCCGTCCCCCCCGTCCCATGTCTCCGTCTCTCCCATGTCCCCCCAGAACCGTTGGTCCCGCTGTTTCCCCCTCCGATTGTTTCCCCGACCTGCCTTAGGAGCCCCAAAGCCCATCTCTAGACGACTGGACGTCCCCTCACAGAAGGGTCAGAGGAGGAGACGGGCCAGTCAGGGTGCAGCACAGCAACGATGAAACACACACTTTCCTCTAGCTCTTTAGTGCTTTCCCAGCCCCCCACTACGATGACCCCAATTCTACCTTACAGATCCGGCCGGACCAGAGGACGCACACGGGTGCAGATCAGAGCTGGACACACGGGAATCCAGGACCGATAAGCCCTCAGGACCAATATTGAGAATATTGATACCAGGAGGGCAGGGGAAGGTGGGGGACAAAGGGGGAACGGATCGCAATGATCTACAGGCAACCCCCGTTGCAGGGGACGGACAGCAGAAAAGTGGGTGAGAGCAAGGCATGAAAAGTAACCATTTATACACGACCCAGGGCTCGTGCAGGACGTGTGCACGGACGGTGCTAGGAGCCGCCAGGACACGGTTTCTAAAAAAGAGCCAAGTTCAGCATCCTAACAAACACCCGCTGCCTGGTCAGCTAGAGACGGGCGAGCCCAGAGGCCTGTCCTCACGCTTCAGGCCCGGGTCCACGCTGGCCCCCGGGGCTCAGCACCCAGTCAAACGACAGACACACAGACGGACGGACGCGTCCGCCAGGGAAGCAGTCATTTCTCAGAGCAGCCGCCCCACGAGGCCCAGGGCAGGTCGCTGCCCAGGAAGGAAGCCCAGAGGGCGGGCAGGGTCGGGTCACAGAGGACGCAGGATTGCAGATTGCAGGATTGCAGATTGCAGGATTGCAGGATGGCAGGATGGCAGGATTGCAGATTGCAGGATTGCAGTTTGCAGATTGCAGGATTGCAGGATGGCAGGCTTGCAGGATGGCAGGATTGCAGATTGCAGGATGGCAGGATTGCAGATTGCAGGATTGCAGATTGCAGGATTGCAGGATGGCAGGATTGCAGATTGCAGGATTGCAGTTTGCAGATTGCAGGATTGCAGATGGCAGGATTGCAGGATGGCAGGATTGCAGATTGCAGATTGCAGGATTGCAGATTGCAGGATGGCAGGACTTGCTTTCCCTGGCGCCAGGCGAGGTCGCTGCGTGGTTTGCGCCCGTGTAGGCGCTGCCCGACTTTGACGAAGCCCCATGCATTGTATTTCTTTACAGTTGGGGAATTTCAATTGCATCATAGATCCGGGCCATCCGCCCCACTCCCCGAGGATGAAAATCTTGAAAGATTATTTTAAAAAGAAGGCAAAAAAAAAAAAACAAACCAAAACACACATAAATCTCTCTCTCAATCCGATGGTTTCGGCCCCCAGATAGGTTTTATTAATGTATTTCATTTATTTTACATTTTATTAGGGACTCCAACAACTCTTACCACAATCCATACATATACATACATCAATTGTATAAAGCACATCCATACATTCCCTGCCCCAATCATTCTCAAAGCACCTGCTCTCCACTTAAGCCCTTTGCATCAGGTCCTCCCCCCCCCCCTCCCCTGATAGGTTTTAATTTGCGCTGTTTTCTCGGCTTGACTCTGGACCAGGCTCCGCTCCCATCCTGCCCCCTGAGGTCCCCCCGCTGCCTCGTTGTCCGTGGTTCTCAGCAGTGGCCGCCGAGGACCGTGCAGAGGGGCTGGCCATTCTCTTGACTCCAAATGTTTTTTTCCAACTTGAGAACCCCCAACCCCAGCCGTTCAATCGACCGCGTCCCGGCCGTGTTTACTTCTGCATTATTTACGCCTCGTTTGTCCGCTTGCCAGACCCTCGCCGGAAGGATCGGGCCCGTTGATGAAAGATTCAGGCCCTTCCCCCGTGGAAATACGCATTTATATAGTCATCAGCGGTGATCAATAGCCGTCTTAATTGCTTAATTTTCTAACGCAGGACACGGCTGCCTGCAGGACTGGTAACGAACCCGAATCAATCTTAATTACTTAGTCAACACTAATCATTGTCAGCTGCGGACGTGGAATTGGGTAAATGTAATGCCGTTAGAAGGTAACTTTGTTTGATTATTATTTTGGGTTTTTTTGGCTCTCCTTCCTCCGCGTTGGGCATCGAGACTCAGCCCAAAGAGCATCCTGTGCGTCAACCTTCCCCTGGCTTCCAAGCTCGCTGGCCAAGGGCAGGGGCGTCTGAGGCTGCCCCGCCCCCCACCACACCCCAAAAACGACCCTGAAGCCCATATGAAATACAAGCAAACGCACCGCTCCGCATCAACGCCAACGCACCCACGTGAATTCGTTCCACGGGCCGAGGTGGGCCCAGTGCAGCCTCGGTGGCTCGTGGCGGGTCTGGGGCAGACCGTGGATCCCTCTCCGTTTAGGATACTGCTGCCCCCGCGCCCCGTGGGGCCGGTCCCCCCTCTCAGCACCCCGTGGACAGCGGACGGAAACCCTGCCCCGTCCGTGGCACCCCAGCCTGGTCACGACACTGGGGCCCACGGTCGGGGCCACGGCACCAGCTCCCCTCCTCCAGGGCCTCCCTGTGTCTTCCGCTGCCCCCACTGGGATTCCCACCCCCCCAAAAAAACCCTTATAAACAGCGACGGACAGAGCAAGGTGCGGACGGGGCTGGACAATGAGATGACCATAAAGACACGGGTGGAGTCCACCGTCCACGAGCTCGCTGTCCGGTGGGGCGTGGCTCAGAACGCAGAGGAAACAGCTGGGGCGCCCACCGCCTTGTGCACGTCATTGGGGTGCACCGAGCACCCAGGCGGGAGCAGGGAAAGCAGCCAAGGGCGAGAGGAAGTGACCAAAGGCCCGCGGGGGAGCCGGAACGGACAGGCACTGGTCGGAACCGCGGGCGGAATGCTTTCCACCGGCCCCCCGCCAATGCAGGGGCATCTGGGGGGCAGAATGGATCCGTCTCGGGCTGCAGAAGTGGGGGGGGGTGTCTGCCCTTCATTACAGTATCGTTGGCAGCTACAGACCAGCTGACGCTGCCGAGGATGGAAGGACAGTTAGCAAGGTCACTAGCTGTTGGCGTACGCGGCTCGTCTTCGGGATAATCGGCTGCCCCCCATGAGGAAGGCTCGGGCTTGGGGCACTTTCTGCGGGTGCACATCGAGCCGGCAGACTCGGAGACCGGGCCACAGGCAGCGCCTCGTCTCCGGCTGGGCCCCCTGGCGCTGGAAGAGCCCGGGGCAGCGAGGGGAGGCTGAGACCCCGTTCGTGGCTCGGATCGGGGTGGCTCCCCAGCACCCAGTCTCGGCTGCAGGAGCACAGGGACCCCCGGGACAGCTCTCCCCGGTCCTCGACGGCAGAGAGCTGGGCTTTGAGCTTGGGGTTCAGAAGGGGCCCCGCCTCGTGGGATCAGAAATGCTCCTCGGCGAAGACATCGCCAGCGACGTCCCGTGGCCAAACCTGGCGATCACCGCCGCCGCCGCGGGCGGCCACAGAGGCATGTTTGAGGCTGGGGCTCGGTCCCCGAGGGTCGTCTGTGGGCGTGTAGCAGAAGGAGCCGGGCTCCTGCCTGGGGGGCCGGGGCTGGGGACAAAGGGGGGCAAGCAAGCCAGACAAACCGCCCTGCCTGACAAGGGAGCCGAGCGCAGGAACACGGCGCCGGACTGAACGGTCACGGAGGAGCAAGTGCAGGTGGGTTTGGGGGCCGGTACCTGCCGGACCGTGGGGTGTTTACATGTGTGTGTGTGAGTGTGTGTGTAGCAGTGAATGCGTGTGAATAATGCAACGTGTGCGGGTCTGAGTGTGTGCACGAGTGCCGATGGATGTGCATGCGTGTGAGCATGCGATTTCGTGTCATCGTATGTGGGTGTGTAGGGATGTGAGTGTGCATGTGGGTGACAGTGTTCTCTTGTGTGCATGGTAGTGTGGGGGTGCACGATCGTGCGTGTGAACGTATGTGACAGTGCATGAAAATGTGCATGCGTGTGTGATAGTTTGAGAGTGTGTGTGAGTGTGTGTGATAGTGTGTATGCACGCATAGGTGGGTATTTGTGTGTGTGTCGCGGCATGTGTAAATCTGAGCCTGTGTTCATGTGTGCACGTGTGTCTGCACGTGTGTGCATGCGTGTGCGTGTGCAGGTGTGCGTGTGTGATAGTTTGAGAGTGCGTGTGAGTGTGTGTGATAGTGTGTATGCATGCATAGGTGGGTGTTTGTGTGTGTGTTGCGGCATGGGTAAATCTGAGCCTGTGTGAATGTATGTATGTGTGCATGCGTGTGCGGCTGTGCATGTGTGCGGCTGTGCATATGTGCAAGTGTGCATGTGCATGCATGTGCAGGTGTGCATGTGCATACGTGTGTACGTGTGTGCGGCTGTGCGTGTGTGCATGCGTGTGCATGTGCAGCTCTGCAGGTGTGCGTGTGCAGGTGTGCGTGTGCAGGTGTGCATGTGCACACGTGTGCACGCGTGTGCGGCTGTGCATGTGTGTGCATGTGCAGGTGTGCATGTGTGTGTCTGCACGTGTGTGCATGCGTGTGCGTGTGTGCATGTGAGTGTGTGTGGTGGGCGTGGGGCAGGGGTACCGGCTCGGCACGTCTCACACCGGCAGGACTCAGAGGGGAGAGCACCAGCAAACCGCGGCCCCGAGTCCAGGAGAGGGAGGTGGTGCCGGCCGACACCCCCTGCCGCTCTGGGGGGACAACGTTAGAAATCCCTGGACGGAGCGGACGAGGGAAAGCAGGTACGCTTGGTGGCAGGGATCTCAAGGGGGCAGCGTCCTTCCTCCCATCCCTCCCCCTGCTTGCCAATTCCTCCGTCCTCCTGTCCCCCCGCCCCACCCGAGCCCAGTGCCGAGGCCACGCTGCCCCCGGGCCTCCAGGTGCTGGGCTCTGCCAGGGAACAGGGCCTTCAGTGGGGTGACTGCTCCCCTGCCCTCTATTCGGCGGCAGGGGGCTCCCCGGGGGCGTGGCCCCTGCAGGCGTGGCAGGGAGGCCTCCGTGGAGCTTGGCTGTGTCCACTGGGGACGTCCAGCACACGGCCTGCCTGTGGCTGGGTTCGGGGGGCGGGGGGCTGCTCAGGATGGTCAGAGTGTGGGGGAGGCTTCCCCAAACGTGTCCATCGTGCATTTAAACAAACACACACATCACAAGACGGGGCGAAGGCGGCCGGAATGAGGTCGTGGGGGGCACAGATCTACCTGTCTGGGAGGAGGGGCGCCCCCCCCGGCTCACATGGATTCACGGGTGCAGCTGGCCCTCGGAGCATCCGTTTCATCCGTGCACTTGGGAGGCAGGCCGACGGCGGGTCCCCGTCAGGGGGGCTGTGACCCCTGTCTTCCTGGAGCCAGCGCAGCCCCTGAGGGGAGCCGAGTACGGAGGGGGGCTGGCTCCTCGTCAGCCCTGGCATGGCTGTGCCTGGTCCCCCCAAAGCTCCCCCGCCGCCCCTGCCTCTCCCCACCCCGGGGTGAAGGGGGTGCTGGTGCTCTGGGTCGCCGTGAGTCAGCACCCCAACTCCGGGGCAGTCAGTTTGGCCTTCGGTTTATATCGAGCTTGAGGGGCCTGGTGGCTTAGCAGGTCGCCCGCTGGGCTGCCGGCCCCAAGGTCAGCGGTTCAAGCCCTGCGGCCGCACCGGGGGGCAGATGAGGCCGGCTCTGCGGGTGACACAGTGGCCGGGCCACGTGCCTGCAGGAGCAGAGCCCAGTCTGAGAGCCAGGCGGGATTTTGCCGAATTTATGCCAACGGGCAGCCACGCACGCCAAGAGCAAATGCAGAGGGGAAAGGAAACCAGTTTTTACCAGCAAGAGCGAGGACCGCGTCCACGTTGCTGCCCACGCCTTGTCGCCGTGGCCCCGGGTCGGCCGGCGCATTGGCCACGGTGACCCCGTTTGGCCCGTGCAGCTTGGTTTTTCTGTTTCTAAATGTAAAAGCCGCGCCCTGCGTCCACGTCGGCAGCACCCCTCCCTGGGGAGACACGCAGTCATGGGGGGCGGGCGGGGGGCGAAACCCGACCCCCAGGAGTGGGGAGCTGGCCGCCGGCTGCCCTTAACCCCCCCGGCAACGAGGAGAGCTTAGCAGGAACTTTGGGGGACCTGTGAGTTCTCCTACCAAAGCCCCCAGCAGGCAGACACCCCGTGGCCATGACCACCCCTGGCGCCTCTGGGTGGGCTCCGCGTGGGGCGGCCGTGGGGCCGCGGTCTCCCCGTCCCCGCAGGACAGCGGGCACCCACAGCACCCCGGGAGCTCCTGCCAGAGCGCCTCACGGGCGGGGGGTGCCCCGCGGGTCGCCCGCCGAGTGCTGTTCTGCTGAACTGGATTGGATTTGGTTTGATTTTCAGTTTCATATTGAGGACGTGGATTTTGAGACGGGTCTTGATTTGGATTTTGATATTGGTTTTGGTATTGGCTTTGATTTTGATCTGGATTTGGGTATTGGTTTTGATTTTGATAATGATATTGATTTTGATATTGATTTTGATATTGGTCTTGATTTGGGTATTGGTCTTGATTTTGATATTGGTTGGTTTTGTTTTTGATAATGATATTGATTTTGATATTGATTTTGATATTGGTCTTGATTTGGGTATTGGTCTTGATTTTGGTATTGGTTGGTTTTGATTTCGATTTTGATATTGATTTTGATATTGATTTTGGTATTGGTTTTGAGTTTGATATTGGTTGGTTTTGATTTTGATAATGATATTGATTTTGATATTGGTTTTGATTTTGATCTTGATTTGGGTATTGGTCTTGATTTTGATATTGGTTGGTTTTGATTTTGATAATGATATTGATTTTGATATTGATTTTGGTATTGGTTTTGAGTTTGATATTGATTTTGATATTGGTCCTGATTTTGATCTTGATTTGGGTATTGGTCTTGATTTTGATATTGGTTGGTTTTGATTTAGATATTGATTTTGATATTGATTTTGGTATTGATTTTGGTATTGGTTTTGAATTTGATATTGATTTTGGTATTGATTTTGGTATTGGTTTTGATATTGATTTTGGTATTGATTTTGGTATTGGTTTTGATTTCGATATTGATTTTGGTGTTGGTTGGTTTTGATTATATTTTGAGTCTGATGTGAATGTCAGTTGCTACCTGAGGGAGCCGGCGTGGAGCGTGGCGAGGGCTGACCGCTCTGTGGACGCTGGACGAACAGCCCGTCCTTCTTGGAAGACACCGGAGGCTCCTGAGAGGGGAGGCCGCAGAGGGCTGGTCTCCGGGCCGTGGACGAGTCGTCAGGGGGCACCAGGCCCTGGAGAAGGGCGTCCTGCTGGGGGACGCGGAGGAGCAGCGAACGAGAGGAGGACTTTTGATGAGACGGACGGGCGCGTGGCTGCCACCGTGGCCTGCGGAACCACTGTGAGCTCGCACGGGCCCACGGGGTGGTTTTCAGGGTCATCGGCAGGAGTCCTGCTTCGGGGCATTGCTGGGTCTCAACACCCCCGGCCCCCACGGTCGACCCTGCAGACCCGGCAGGAGGACACACGTCAGCACGTCCTCTGGACAGAAGACAGCCCAGCCTGATGGGCTACAGAGTCTGCAGAGGAAGCAGGTGTCCGGCCCGATTCTACGGAGACAGACACGCGCGGGTCCTGTTTCCAATCCGCTTGTCCCTCGTCCTGTTTGTCCTGCTGCCGGTGGTTTTGGGGAAATTGCTCTGACTCTCGAATCGACAGCCACGTACCAGGAAGCCCTCCCTGCTGGGGCCTGACCGAGTCCAGGCTGGGACCCTGGCCCCAGGCGAGCAGCCGCCCCCCCCCAAGCCTCGCAGAATCCGCAGCTTGCCGGTTCCCGGTCCTTGGCTTCCGCGTGAGCCTCTGATGACTCGCCGCCCCATCTCGGCTGGCCTGGGGGTTTCTGCCCAGAGCCGCAGTGCCCCAGCCCCTCTCTGACCCCCAGTCTCCACGTGAGCCGACCCCCCCCGTGTCCGCTGCACCTGGAAGCCCTGGGCGCCAGTGGGAGGCACGTGGGTCCTCAGTGAGTGGCAGCTTGTGGGAACCGTGGTTCTGTGGCCCGGCCACCCCGTGGACGGAGGGACCGTGGACGTTCAGAAGATGCACCCCGGCCTCCCGGCTGCCTTTCTGATGACCGTCCACCTCGCGTCGGACCAGGAGGAGCGGGCCGGCTCGGACAGAGGAGGCCAGGCCCCCCCGGGTTTCTGAAACTGAGAGCCGGCTGCCTCACCTTCCTCCCAAGGAGGAGCTGGCGGCTTTGAAGTGCCCACCTTGAGGTTCTTGGCTGATGGAAACATCGATCACGCGTGCACGCACACGCACACACACGCACACACACGGGGAAAGGACCTCGCTGCAGAAGGCAAGTCCTGCGGGGGCCCGGTGCACCCTGCTCGCGCCCCGTCGCCCCCCGCGATGTTTTATGCAGAGCTGATGTTCATTGATCTTGAAAACGGATTTGCCATCGGCTCAGTAAATTATGCCTCATCAATTTCCAAACTGCAGGGAGGAATGAAATGCCCGTCCGAAGTCTCCCTCCCTCCTCAATAGCAGGGCCCCGGCTCACTATGCCCCCCCCCTCCTCTGCCCCCCCCCCATGCGCCCACGCCTGGGCTCGCTTTATTTCTGCAGAAGGGGTTACCTGGCTCCCGTGCGGGGAGCAGATGGCAGCTCGGCGTGCCCAGGGCTGACCTTCCTTGTGGGTAAAGCTGAGCCGTGGCTTCTCCTTGTGAGTCCTTGAGACGCGTGGGTGCTGTGGTCGGTGCTGAGACAGCGGGACACACTCGGACCTGGGCCTCCTCCTCCTGGGGTACCACCCCGGCCCCCCTGGTCCCAGTTGCTCCTCCCCCGTGCACACACACTCCCTGCCCCCCCACCCCAAGCGTCCCATCGAGTCTCTGGAGCGGCTGGGGTGCAGGGACCCCATGCATCTGGCCACTAATCCCAATGTCCACCGTGCACACCCACCGGCCGCTCCGTGGGAGGAAGAGGGGGCCGTCGGCTCCCATACAGACTTACAGACTCAGATCCCCGCAGGGCGGCTCCTCTCGGCCCTGCAGGGTCCCTCGGACATGAGCGGGCGCAGTGGCTGGGGGCGTCCGAAACGCTCGTTCTACAAGGGGATTCACACTCCCATCTCTTCCCCGAGGTACAGACCCCAAAGAACGGAAACCCACCACGGCAGCTCCGCCCTGTCCTGCAGGGTCCCCGAGAGTCGGCGTCCATGCGACGGCCATGAGGCGGGTGCTGCAGGCCAAACCCAATCCCCTGCGGTTTCTCGTGTGCCGTGTCCGGCCCCACCGGGGTGACCAAAGTCCAGCCGTCGGGAGTGGTTCAGAGTTTTCTGCTCCCCACGCCCAGCCCCCCACCTGCCCGGAGCCACACACAGAGCCCCTTGGGGTGACAGCCCCTGTGTGGGCAGAGTGGCAGCTCTGTCTGCCGAGGGGAGCCCGGGATGCAGCAAAGGATGTCAGCCTCTCCCGGGCGCCTGCAGATAATTAATTTGCTTTTACGAGGCTGGAGGCTGCCTGGGAGGCTTGGCTCAGAGAGAGAGAGAGAGCGAGAGAGAGAGAGAGAGAGAGAGAGAGAGAGAGAGAGAGAGAGGTGTTGCCTGTTAATTTCCAGCTCATTGCTCAGAGGGATGGCTCTTGCTCAGTGCAGGAGACGGGCTCGACCTGGTGCCTTTTCCGACCAGACCTCCCTCCTTCCAGAAGGAGCCTCCCGCTCTGACGGAGCCGCAGGCCGAGAGGGGGTGCCGCGACCGTGCGGTCGGGGTTCAGAGACCTGCTTCCTTTTCCCCGAAGATGCGGCGATAGATAGATAGATAGACAGATGGATAGACAGATAGATAGATAGATACATAGATAGATACATACATAGATAGATACATAGACAGATAGATACATACATAGATAGATGGATAGACAGATAGACAGATAGATAGATACATAGATAGATAGATACATAGATACATAGATGATAGATAGATAAATGGATGGATGGATGGATGGATGGATAGATAGATGGATGGATGGATGGATAGATAGATAGATAGATAGATAGACAGATAGATAGGGTAATACAGCTAATCAGTCCACACAGCAGGACAGAGGACTCCGTTCAACTCACTTCCCTGGAACAGTTAACAGACTGGGAGTCCTTCCGTCACCAGGGCTGCTGGGTCCAAGGTCAGGGGAGCAGACAGCTGAGTCCTCACTCGGGCGACGCAGGCAGTCTCTGACCACAGGCAGTAAACAGCACACACACACACACACATGAACATGCCTATGTGCAAACCGGTACATGCATGCACACACATTTATATCTCCACATACACATGCATGAACGTGTATGTGTGCACACAGACGTGTACATGCATGCACATATATACATGCATGTTTGCACATATTTATACATGCACACACCTAGCTGTGCATGCATGTACACGTACATAGGTCCATGCATGTGCACATATATACACGGATGCATGCGTGCATGCAAGCACACGTAACTGAGTAATCTTTCCTACCCAGGATCTAGAAAACTGACACCTTTTTCTTTGCAAGCTTGGGATTCCGCTGAGCCCCTGTGCATCGCTCAGAGAACAGGAAACCAGAGCTTCGGGCTGCACCAAGCCCAGCCAGAGCAAGCCGGCTGTTACCTAGAACAGACGTTAGCTTCGTGGCCCCGGCCGACGCGATCCAGCCTGGGGCCGAAGTGACTGGACTGGGGGGAAGGAGAAGGCCACCAGCGCCGAGAACTGTCGCCTGGGCGTCCCCGTCGCGGTTTGGTCCCAGGAGCGCGTCTCCCTGTAAGGGCGGCCCAGGGCGGCTGCAGGAGCAGAGCCGTGCACAGCACCATCTCCCCAAGCCCTTCCAAGACGCTGCTCCCTGGAAAGGATGCTTCGGGCCCAGGAGCAAAAAAAGCCTGTTCTGCTGCGACCTGGGGGCGGATTCCAACCACTCCTATTTATAAATGCACAGCACGCACGCACACACACGCACACACACGCACACACACACACACACACACGTGTGACCAGGTTCCTCCATCAGAACCACGAAGCCACGTGCTCATGCCACGGAAGGGGAGCTCACAGGCTGCGGGGTGCAGCGGGGTGCAGATCTGAGGTCGGTGGGAGCACAACGGGGCGCCCCTGGGTCTCAGAATCGGGCCCCCAAACCCCCAGGAGGCAGGGTCCCCTGCACGCTGCAAGATGCAGCCACAGAGAGAGGGGCGGTTCCCTGCCGCTTGCTCTAAGAAGGCCACACCCCCAAGGAGGCGTCACCACGCCTGATTGACAGGTTGGAGACTCCGCCCCTCACGTTGATGCAAATCCAGTGGACGTCAGCGTCCTGCCGTGCTCCGCAGGGTCTTAGCGCCCGCCGCCTCCTCCCAGGCACGCCAGGCCTTTCCTCGGAGGTGCAGCGGAAGAGAAGCCCCGGCCTGGGCTGCACCCCCAAACACACATTCCGGGGGACTCCTAAAAAATGGTTATGTGCTTAAGAAACAAAAAACAACCCCTTGGGGTTGCAGCCCCCCCACTTCATCACGCACCGGAGCTCCCTGGGAAGCGACCTATCTGTTCTGACTCAGTGCGCCTGCGCGAGACGCAACAGCCCGCCCCTTCGGATTTGCCGAGATCCCATTGGTTGGTTTATTATGGGAGGGCGTGGCTACGCCTTCGCTCGTCCAATGGGCGATCCGAGTCGCCTCCGCTGCCTGCAACTTGCAGACAAGGCTGGGAGACCCGGCCCACGTGCTTTGCACGCGCTGTTTGCAGCGCGCGTGCTGGAGGGGCGCCCTGCGCGGCCAGCACGAGATGGACGGACACAGCGGCTGCAGGAAGGGCTCGGACAGAGCAGGCACCGACCGGACCGGGCAGGGTGGCATCGTGCCTCCACTTCTTCCAGACAGACCTCTGCATCTGCTTTGGGCACAGCTGGGGTGCTTTCTATCGTCGATGCCTTGGGGGGCAGGGGGTGTCCTTAGGCAGCGTCCAGCTTCCACAGAGGGAACCGAGCCCGGTCCTCACGCTGCCCTGTGTGAGCCGTGGTCACAGCCCCCGAGTCAGCCCCTCTGAAATCCACGTGCATATGCCAATCACGGCCATCGGGGCGACTGAAACATGATGCGTGGGTCCTCAATCTGTGTGTGTGTGTGTGTGTGTGTGTGCGCCTACGTGGGTTGACGCGTCTGCATTCGGTGTCTGTGTGAGTCCAGGTGGACTAGAGAAACAAATTCAGAAACACGCATGTGCATATAAGGGAGAGATTTGTCTACAAGAGCGATTGAACATGGAGAAAACATCCCCGCCCAGTCCAGTCCAAGGCCATAAGTCCGATATTAGCCCATAAGACCGATATCAATCTGTGAAGTCCTCTTCAGAGTCAGGAGACACATGCAATGAAGCCAAATGCACGAGGATCACAAGCCAGTGGGTGGAAAGTCTTTGGTGTTGCAAGCATCTCAGCGCTGGCAGAGGTCTCTCTGTGGCTTCTCCAGCTTCCGAGGTCTGGTTGCATGCATGTGGCTTGTCTTCTGCAATGTCTCCCAGGGTGCAGCAGAGACAGAGACGTGTCTCTTGTCTCCAAGGAGAAAGGACCAGATTTCCCAGAATTCTCAGGAGAGGGCCAGGCCCACACAGGCGTCTCATTGGCTGTCTCCAGATTGACAGCCTACAGTCCGCCCCTCCACGCTTCACCCTTAAATTGACACCAGACGACCCAGTGGCTTCCTAAAAGTCCAGTAAGCCACTGCAAAGACCCACAGACCGGTGCTCTGCCCACGTGAGGGGACTCGGTGAACGCACCAGCTTCCTGGCTCCAGGAAATAAAACTCAAGGATTCAAAGAAATACAGCAACGGAGATCAACTTCCTTAGAACATCTCCCGGTGGGAGGGCCGTCCACGTCAGTTGCTGAATACCCGCTCCTCAGCACAGAAGGCAGACAGAGCTACGTTTGCGCCAGGGACACAAAACACTTCCACCCGGAGGCTGAATCATTAAAATGACATAAAGTCCGTGTCTCCAAGAAGGGAGCCTCTAATGACCGGGACCCGTTGTTCCCGGCGGCTGACAGGTTCTTGTTCTCAGACCTGTGATCCTCACGTCTCCTCGCGGATGCCCAGGTTGCCGTGTTCCTGTCTCTTAGTTTCTCCCTCTCCTGCTTCTCCTCCAGGATAGAAATAGATTCTCCAGGCTGTTTGCACCAGCGTGCTGAGCAAGAAAAAGAGGGGACGTTTGCTTCTATCTGCAGTGGTTTTTAAGTCCACCTGGAAGAGCGTCTGAGACCTCCCCACACGGCTCGCTCCGGGCGGTCGGGGAAGGGGTGGCGGTGGATGCTGTCCAGTCGCTTCCACCTCACGGTCATCCTGCTGCCCAGCGCCGCCCCCGTCCAGCGCCGTCCTCACCACGGTCCCTGTGCAGCCCGTGGCTGCAGCCGCTGCGTCTGACCCGCTCCCGGGGGGGCCTTTGCCCTTGATCTCTCCCGTTGACCAAGCAGGGTGCCCACCTCCCGATGCCGACAGGCATTAGAGGACCCCAAACGTTGAAACAAGCAAGCAAATTGTTGAGAACGAAGAGGGTCGGAGCAGAGACCCAAAACCATCTGTAGACAATGAGACACCCCCTCCCAGCAGGGTGGCCAGGAAGGGATGAGCCAACCAGGGCAACGACCTTGGAAGCTTCCCGGCGGGTCCTCTGTCCCCCGAAACAAAGTCCTTAGGAAATTCCGTGGCTGGGGCGCGGGGGCTGCGGTCAGTCCTGAGACCGTGTGTTCAGGGCCAGGGACCCCTCTCTCCGCGTCCAGGCGGGGCTGCCCACACGCGTGTCCGCAGACTCACGTCTGCACCATGCATCGAGACAGCAGCTGCTTGGTGTGTCGTTAGCAGGGAGAGTAGTGTTAGGGTTGGGGTCCCCGCCCCCACGAGGACCTGCATGGCGCGAGGCAGGTGGGGGACCCCTGCTGTCCTTCTTCCGCAATGGCTCTGTGTGTCCTGCGGGCCCGGTGCGCCGGAGGGAGGGGACCCCCACGAAGGACAGCACACGGTGGGCGGGGCCGGTCAGCCTGCAGAGCCACGTGGACCGACAGCCCCACGGCGATGCGTGGGATCAGGGACGGCCCACTGCTGCGGCCACCGGCGAAAGACAAGCGATATCCAACCGGCAGTTGACGGCTCTTCGCCAAGAACCAGCTTTCCATTTCCCCATGTAATTAATTTTTTAAAAAATTCATCTTATTGGGGGGCTCTCAGCGCAATCCATCCATCCCCGAGTCACGTGCATTTGGACGGACATCGACCTCGACATTCTCAAAACGTTTCCTTTCTACCGGAGCCCCTGGTATCCGCTCAGCCCCCCCCCCCCCATGAACCCTTGATAATTTATCAGTTTTTTTCATGTCTTTCCATGACCGCTGTCTCCCTTCACCCACTTTTCCGCTGTCCGTCCCCCAGGGAGGGGGTTATAAGCAGATCATTGTGATCGGTCCCCCCTTTGCTCCCCGACCTCCCCTCCTGGAATCGCTGCTCCCATGATGCGTCCTGAGGGGCTTCTGTGTCCTGGATCCCTGTGTGTCCAGCTCTGATCTGCACCCGTGTGCGTCCTCTGGTCCGGCCGGGTCTGTAAGGCAGAACTGGGGTCATGGGAGGGCGCGGGAGGGTTTGGGGGAGCAAGCATTAAGGAACTGCGTGGGTGCAGCTAATTTTTATTTGCCCCCCTTTTAAGCTGAAGCTTGGCCCTGGCGCTGCTATTTCACGGATTGCTTTCTATCAGGAGGGGAGCTGGATTCTGCCGGGCGCCTTCCTGCCTCCACTGGGGCCGTGCCAGGTTGGCGGCGTTGACGATGCAAATCCTGCCGGGCACCATTCCCTGCCCCTCCCGTGTCGCCCCTGCCCCTGCCCTCTGCTCTGCGTTCGCCGTGCCCGTTGTGTGCTGTTCTTGCAGGTACGCGAGCTGCAGGCTCCGGGCAAACGCTCCTGAACCATCGCGCGAGGCTGCGGCTTGGCTCCAGGTGCCTCCGTGGGACGGTCCTGGTCAAGGCTGCGAAGCTGTCGCCAGGCAACCGCTTAGGCAGCTCCTCCCGTCTCCGGTCGCCCAATCGATCCGGTGAGGAGGAGATTCTTTCTGTGGGAAGAGGGAGAATCGGCAGATGGTTTCGTGGAAAGCCTTCAGTGAGGTCTGCGCTCAGTGAATTCAGGGACATGCTGGCCTCGTGCACTGGGGGGAGAGGAGGTGGTGGACGGGGCCAGAGACTGCAGTCTGTTAGAGATGAGATGCCCGGCCGGCGGAGAACCGGGTCCCGTGTCCGTCTGATGCAGGTGCACCGTCGGAGTGAGACCAAGCCAGAGGAGCTGAGCCGAAGGCGGGACTGCATGCGTCCAGGTGGAATTTGCTCCCAGTCCACAGAAGGTTCTAGAACAGAGCTTTCCGACAGAGGCTCCACACGTGCAATCGGACAGGATTAAGAGGGGACGGGTGGAGTGTAGCCCGTCGGCCAGGTCGAAGCTTGGTGGCCTCATTTGGAGATGCAGAGACATAAATAGCTCGTGCCGGGGGGACAGCTGCCGCGTGGGAAGCCCCAGAGGGACAGACAGGGAGCGAGCAGCGGGCATGTGGGCATTCCGATGGGCTCGCCTTGCCCCTGACAGCGCCAGACAAGAAAGCTCGGCTCTCTGCAGCCGCCCACTCGGGAGAGGCATTGCCATCGTCGCGCAAGACCATCGAGAATATGCACGTCGCCCGTGATGAGGAGTAAAGAGGAGGGAGCCGGGAACAAGGTCTCTACGTCGGAGGTGAATAAACGTACGCGTGGATCTTAAGGTCCTGGCAAACGATATCTCGCCCATCGCCCGATCTCCCCTTTTCTCTCCGCAACCAGGTTTTGCAAATGCAGAAACAAGTATTCCGGAAAATGCAAAGCGCTTCGCGGGTTGTTGAAATTGTAGACCACGGATATTCAGGAGGAAGCAGCGATGATCAAAGCCGAGGCTGCTTGCGATTCAGGTCCGTATCCGCGTTGCGTCCACGAGAGATGAGGGCCTTTGGGAAGCTTGCGGGTCGGGGTGGAATCCCATGAACTTTATTGCCTTTCCCCCCACGCTGCGTGGAAATCCTCTGTTTGCCAACGGCCTGCCGTGCGTGGGAAAGTTGGCGCCGATTAAAGAGGACCTCGGAAGATTCGATGTCTGTGAAGCGTGGGGCTGGGGGGGCCCCTTGAACGGGCCACGGATTTCCAGAACAAGCCAATCTGCCAAGAGGACAGACAAACATGCCTCGGACTTTCGCCAGGAAGGAAGTGCAGCCAGGATGCTCCCTGCGGGCAGGGATGACGAGGCGCCGTGCCTTGTCCTCGGGGCGTGTCTGAGCCCCCCGACGCTGCCCTGTGTCCACGCACCTCATCGAAGGCCTTCCTCTCATTGGCCGCCCCTCTGCTTTACCAAACACCGGGTGCTTCTCCGGGGACTAGTCCCTCCCGGTGTCGTGTGCAGAGGATGTGAGACAAAGGCTCGCCATTCTTGCTTCTAAGGAACATTCCGGCGACAGGTCTGCCATGCAGAGCGGGCCATTCTTCTGCCCGTCCGTGCCGTGTGGTCAACATCCTTCAGCAAGACGGCCGTGCAAATGCATGGACTCTTCTCCGGTTGCTTTGTGCACCTGGGACGCCTGGAAGTGCCGTGCCGTGAGCCGGGGGCACCCCTGCCCTCAGTGGGGTGCCTTGGGGAGCTCGTCAGCAGCAGCCTCGCCCGGTGCAGTGAGTGTGCCACTTGGTTCGCTGGCAGCTGCTCCCGTGGATGTTGGGAGGTTCCAAGTGAAATGAAATCCTTGACCACGTCTGGGTTTTCCCCGTGTGCCATGTTGCTGCTGGCCGGCCCGATTGTGAGGATTTGGGGTTTCTCCTTGTTGAAGGGCCATTCGCCCTGGAGGCTGCCCCGCGTGACCTTCCCGCCACACGGCGACTCCAAGCAGAGATGGGTCTGGTTGGGTTTTGCGGCGCTAGACGCTCGATGCTCAGTTCTAACGACATCGGCTCAGAAGTGTGTTCATCTCTATCCATCCAGGACTTAGAGGACGGCCCACGGAAAGCACTTGATGGATGTTCATAAAGGAAATGGTTACAGACACGGATTATGGATGATGGATGGATGATGGATGGATGATGGATGATGGATGATGGATGATGGATGATGGATGATGGATGATGGATGATGGATGATGATGATGGATGATGGATGGATGATGGATGGATGATGGATGGATGATGGATGATGGATGGATGATGGATGATGGATGATGGATGATGGATGATGGATGATGGATGATGATGGATGATGGATGGATGATGGATGATGGATGGATGATGGATGATGGATGATGGATGATGATGGATGATGGATGGATGATGGATGGATGATGGATGATGGATGATGGATGATGGATGATGGATGATGGATGATGGATGATGATGATGGATGATGGATGGATGATGGATGGATGATGGATGATGGATGATGGATGATGGATGATGATGGATGATGGATGGATGATGGATGATGGATGATGATGGATGATGGATGATGGATGATGATGGATGATGGATGGATGATGGATGATGGATGATGGATGATGGATGGATGGATGATGATGGATGATGGATGATGGATGATGATGGATGATGATGGATGATGGATGATGGATGATGGATGATGATGATGGATGATGGATGGATGATGGATGGATGATGGATGGATGGATGATGGATGATGGATGGATGATGGATGATGATGGATGATGGATGATGGATGGATGATGGATGGATGATGGATGGATGATGGATGATGGATGGATGATGGATGATGGATGGATGATGGATGATGGATGGATGATGGATGGATGATGGATGATGGATGATGGATGATGGATGGATGGATGATGATGGATGATGGATGGATGATGATGGATGATGATGGATGGATGGATGATGATGGATGATGGATGGATGGATGATGGATGGATGATGGATGATGGATGATGGATGATGGATGATGATGGATGATGGATGGATGATGGATGATGGATGGATGATGGATGATGGATGATGGATGATGATGGATGATGATGGATGATGGATGATGGATGATGATGGATGGATGATGATGGATGATGGATGATGATGGATGATGGATGGATGATGGATGATGGATGGAGACAGACAGGCATGAATAATGGATGGATGAATGATGGATGGATGGGTTGCTGGCTGGCTGGGTGGATAGATAGATACTTGATAGGAATAATAGAAATGAAATAATGTGTGAGAGCGAGAGACAGGGAGGGAAGGAGAGAGATAAAAATGGGGGAAAGTAACCCTTTGGCGAAGAAGGGCCGTTGCCCTCACCCGTGATGGTGCTGTGCAGACGAGAAGCGAGAGGAAACGGAGAAGACAATTCCGATGCTGTGTCCTTTCGTTAGTCCCGTCGACTCAGCCCAGACTCAGAGTGACTTTGCATGAAGCAGAACGAAAAGCCGGCCTGGCCTGAGCCCTCCTCACCCACTCTTCACATCCCTGGACCAGGGTCACCGGGGACTCCTATCCAGGGGCTGCATCCATGTGGGAGCCCTGCCAATGGAGGCGGGACTTCCTCTCGCATCCGTAACCGTCTACAACCCAGGCATTCGGAACTGAGGCTCTGATACCATCCCCTCCTCTGGGTTTGGATTCCGTTCTTGCAATCCTTGGATCCCCACGGCTCACGTGCTTTGTCTGCGGGGGCTTAGCTGACCCCTCACTAGCACCCGTCTCTTCCGTGATCTCTTCCTAAGGGTGAGCATTGAGCGGGGCCACGTCCTAACAACCAGCTGCCCTGAGATTCGGGCACCCATTCCGTGGGATCCCCAAATGCATCCGTGTACGCATGGCGTGTGTATGTCCCCGGCACAGTTTGGAGTGATCGTTATCAGTGATTGGAGAACATTATCCACTCACCCCCACGGGGCGGGAGGAAATGCGTCTTCCTGGCTTCTACCGGCCAGCCACCAGCGCCTGGTGCTGCAGACTCCTGCAGATGGTCACTCGTCCTGGCCACCAACAATGGGGACGTCGACCACAAACATCACTGCATTTCAGCCGAACGGCGGCGGCGGATCTGTCCCAGTCTTGAGACGCAACACGCCTCGCTGCAGAGTCCCCCTTCTCCAGGCAGCTTCAAATCATTCCCGTGCAACTGCTTCAGCGAACCCACCAACCCATGTTCCAAGAATTCACAGGAAATATCTGCTTTCTCTCTACTTCCCCTGCCCACCAACGTGATAAATCCAACACGCACATTCAAATGCGCTTAAGCCAGAGATGTCCACATGCAATCGACGTGAAGGAGCGGCTCAGCACGAGGGGCCCCCTGAGCGCTTCAGGAACATCAAACAACCCTCTATCTCTGCCTTGGAGACTGCGATGCACCCCAAGGGGCCCCGCAGGTGCTTGAGTTCTGTTCTGATCGATTGATCCTTGCCACCTTGCTCCTCCGAACCCCTGCGATCGGCCACGGCTGCTCCGGCACCCCTGCTGTTGGCGCTTCCGTTCTACCTGCCGGCTCCCTGGATAGTCGTGGGGCCTTGCACGTTTGCAGATGGCTCCCGGAGACCCCAAGGGCAGGCCTCGATTCACCTGGAGCCGTGGAGGAAGAAGGCCGGAAGAGCCACCGATGAGACATCGGCACACGCCGGGTAAGGCAAGCATCGTTAACTGAACAAATTGCCCCCCCCCGTGCCCCAAATTCCTGACCTCGGCTCTTCCACAGGAATCCAGGTGGCACGGTCGTCTCGAGTCGGGGTGACAAGGGCAAGGCCAGGCGTTCAAACCCCCCACCCTCGCCCTGTCTCTCTGCAGGTGGAGATTCCGACTCCCCCCAAAAAATCACTGCCTGGGAAACTCAGAGCCGGTCCTCCCCTGTCTTGGAGGTAAAAGCCAGGACTCAGCATCGACCGGGGGTGGCCGACCGGATTTCCTCTGGTTTTGGGATTTCAGAGGCGTCTGCAGAGAGCGAGCCCGGTGGAATTCCACAGGGGGTGTTTGCATCCGATCAAGGTTGGCCGGTTCCCCCCGAACGGACTCCTGTCAGGATCAGTCGGCAATGCACACCGGCAGCACCCACGCTGGTCTCTAGGTGCACGTACACACGCACATGCGTGTCTCCTGTGCACACACATGTACGCACATGCATGCACATCTGACAGCTGTAACTTCACCCCCAGGTCATAAGAACTACAAAGGTTTTACATTTTATTCCAGAATGCACCCAAACCCAAACCCACTGCCCTGGAGCCGATGCCGGCTCACAGCCACCCCACAGGACAGGTTGTATCTGCCCCTGTGGGTTTCTCAGACACACAGTGTGTCTACAGGACAGGGGAGACCTGCCCCTGGGGGTTTCTCAGACACACAGTGTGTCTACAGGACAGGGGAGACCTGCCCCTGGGGGTTTCTCAGACACACAGTGAGTCTACAGGACAGGGGAGACCTGACCCTGTGGGTTTCTCAGACACACAGTGAGTCTACAGGACAGGGGAGACCTGCCCCTGGGGGTTCCCTGACTCACAGTGAGTCTACAGGACAGGGGAGACCTGTCCCTGGGGGTTTCTCAGACACACAGTGAGTCTACAGGACAGGGGAGACCTGCCCCTGGGGGTTCCCTGACTCACAGTGAGTCTACAGGACAGGGGAGACCTGCCCCTGGGGGTTTCTCAGACACACAGTGAGTCTACAGGACAGGGGAGACTGCCCCTGTGGGTTTCTCAGACACACAGTGAGTCTACAGGACAGGGGAGACCTGCCCCTGGGGGTTTCTCAGACACACAGTGAGTCTACAGGACAGGGGAGACCTGCCCCTGGGGGTTTCTCAGACACACAGTGAGTCTACAGGACAGGGGAGACTGCCCCTGTGGGTTTCTCAGACACACAGTGAGTCTACAGGACAGGGGAGACCTGCCCCTGGGGGTTTCTCAGACACACAGTGTGTCTACAGGACAGGGGAGACCTGCCCCTGGGGGATTCTCAGACACACAGTGAGTCTACAGGACAGGGGAGACCTGCCCCTGGGGGTTTCTCAGACACACAGTGAGTCTACAGGACAGGGGAGACCTGCCCCTTGGGGGTTCTCAGACACACAGTGTGTCTACAGGACAGGGGAGACCTGACCCTGTGGGTTTCTCAGACACACAGTGTGTCTACAGGACAGGGGAGACCTGCCCCTGGGGTTTCTCAGACACACAGTGAGTCTACAGGACAGGGGAGACCTGCCCCTGGGGGTTTCTCAGACACACAGTGAGTCTACAGGACAGGGGAGACCTGCCCCTGGGGGTTTCTCAGACACACAGTGAGTCTACAGGACAGGGGAGGCTGCCCCTCCTTGAGGCCGGCGCCCAGCGGCCCGCTGTGTCTGCGATGCTGACGCCCTACGGGTGCAGACAGCCTCCTCTCTCCGGGGGAGCAGCCGGGTTTGAACAGAGGACCCGGCGGCCAGAGGTCCACGTGGGCTCCGGTGGCTGCAGTTGCCCCTCGGAGCCACGAGAGGGCGACGGGCCCGCTGTGGGCAGCGGTCTGGGTGGCTCTCGGTTGATGGCCTGGGCGGGTCCCCAGTCGCCCCGGGTCCCCTTAAGTGGCTCCAGCGGGGCGGGCGCTGAAGGCCGTGAATATTTTAAGGCCTGTTATTGCCGTGGCTTCTGCCCGGCCACGTTCATCGCCCTCGCAGTCCCTGCTCCCAGAGTGCCCTGTGCCCTCGGAGGACATCCTGGCCCTTAATGCATTCTCGAGGCTGATTCCAAGTGGGGGGTGTGGGGGGCTCAGGGGAGTCAGCGAGGCGGCCTCGGTTTGCAGACTCATCTTTGGCCGCCCAGTCTTTGCTGATGGACAGATCGATCCGTCTCAGGTGACACAGGCCTCTCCCGAGTTTGCCCAGAGCAATGAGACCTTAGTCTGCTTCTTGCCATAAGTCTCTCTCTCCCTCTGTCTCTCTGTCTCTGTCTCTCTGTATCTCTCTCTGTCTCTCTCTGTCTCCCTCTCTCTCTCTGTCTCCCTCTCTCTGTCTCTCTCTCTCTCTGTCTCTCTCTGTATCTCTCTCTGTCTCTCTCTGTATCTCTCTCTGTCTCTCTCTGTCTCCCTCTCTCTCTCTGTCTCCCTCTCTCTGTCTCTCTCTCTCTCTGTCTCTCTCTGTATCTCTCTCTGTCTCTCTCTGTATCTCTCTCTGTCTCTCTCTCTCCCTCTCTCTGTCTCTGTCTCTCTGTCTCTGTCTCTCTCTGTATCTCTCTCTATCTCTCTCTGTGTCTCTCTCTGTATCTCTGTCTCTGTCTCTCTGTATCTCTATCTCTCTCTGACTCGCTCTGTCTCTGTCTCTGTATCTCTGTCTCTCTCCTCTCTCTGTGTCTCTCTCTCTGTATCTCTGTCTCTGTCTCTGTCTGTATCTCTCTCTGTCTCTGTCTCTCTCTGTGTCTCTGTCTCTCTCTCTGTATCTCTGTCTCTCTCTCTGTCTCTCTCTGTCTCTCTCTGTCTCTGTCTCCCTCTGTCTCTCTCTCTGTCTCTCTGTCTCTGTATCTCTCTCTCCCTGTCTCTCTCTCTGTCTCTCTCTCTCTGTGTCTCTCTCTCTGTATCTCTGTCTCTGTCTCTCTCTCTGTATCTCTGTCTCTCTCTCTCTCTCTGTCTCTGTCTCTCTCTCTGTATCTCTGTCTCTCTGTCTCTCTCTGTCTCTCACACACACACCCCTCTTAGCTGGCACAGATCAATGCAGACCCAGAAGGTCCCTGTGTGGACGTTGAGCTTGGGAGGGGTCACTTCGGGGAGCTGCCTGTCCGTGAGCTCCGAGAGATGGAATGAATCTGCGTCCGGCCCCGGGGCCACCCTCACCTCCCTGGGACACGCCAGCCGGGGGCCGAATCCCTTGTGGACTTTTGAGAACCCTCCAGACTTGGGGTGCCCCTCCTTCACCCCTGTGTCAGACAGCCCGGCCCTTAGCTAAGGGGCAGCTACCTACCAGGTCCGGCTGCATCTGCCCTGGACAGTGGTGACAAAGGAGCATTTGACTGGTATGTGTGTGCATGTGTGTGTGTGTGTGTACATGTGTTGCGTGCATGTGTGTGCATGTTTGAAGAGCGGCGTGGAACACCAACAGTCCAAGATCGGGTTCCCCGGAAGCAGAGTCCAGCCAGGGACTCGGGTGTGTGGCTCCCGGAAGGGCACATCCCGTCCGGGACAGGTGGGCGCGGTGCACAGAAGGGGAAGGGGCCAGGAAGGCGTGGCCGCTGCTCCGAGCCCGTCTTGTTCGGGCTCCTCCTGGGGAGACACTGGACAGGTCGCCTTGCACAGCTCCGAAGAACGAGGCCCCCTTCACCGGAAACTCCTCACGAGAACACGCCCTCTCCGCCTTCGCCACGGGAAGACTCGGCGGCCGGTTCAAGCCAATCCCCGGCTCTGCAGCTCCCAGGTAGCACCCTCGAAGCCTTCCTCCCCTCCCTGCTGCCCTGTCCATGAGGCTCCCCCACCGAGATCTCACCCCCCCCCCCCTGAGCTGCCCACTCTCTGACCTTCCACAGAGGTCATTCTTGGAAAGAGCCCAGCGCCTGGATCCGACCTGCCCGACTCACGAAGACGGGCCGTGTCACTGTGGTGCCTTCGAAGAAGATGCCGGAGCTGTGCAAGGCCGGGCGGACTCAAAGGGACACGTCCATGAACTTCCCCTGTGGATAAACGGGAGCTTCCTGCCAGGAAGTCATCACGTTCCGAGAAAGCCTCGGGTGCAGTCCAGCTCCCGCCCATCGATCCCATACGCATCCCGGAGTCCCTCTAGAGACTCAGGCGGCCACAGGCAGTGATGCAGGGAGGCCACGGGGCGGTGGGTGCAGGGCCGTGGGGCGCCGAGCCCCTTTGCCAAGGCTCCGGCAGCATCTGGGCCGGTGGTGAAGCCTAGCGAGCAGGACGGCAAAGGGTCAGAGGGCGTGAGCATGGTGCCAAGGGCTCTGGGTTAGCAGAAGGCCACGCCCCCAAGTAGCATCGCCGTGCAGTGGCCTGAGCGGCAGGCTGGACCGCACCCCTGCACTTCCACGCATCCTCAAGTGGACAGGGAGCCTCTCGCGGACACAGGCAGGCGGGGCGGGCCTCCGGGTTGAAGGAAGGAGAGCAATGTCCTAGGGGAGCTATTCCAGGGGGACGATCCCGGGTCAAGGATCCCATGGAATCGGGGTTCAGCGGATAACTGGAAATTCTGTTCCCCACACAGCCCCTCCTCGTGGCCGGAATCGCTCTGCAGACTCCGTGATCTCGTGGTAGAGAGGCGGCCGTCAGCCGCATGTCCACCTGCCTCGTACGCCCGACTCTCCCTTAGCCTCTTGCCCTCGTGTCCAGCCGTCTCCAGCTACGGGCTCCTTGGGCCAGAAAAGGGGGAATCCTTTCCAGGCGGGAGAACTCACTGCCAACCCAGGAATCACCTCCCAATGGCTGACGCACGGACACCACGTGAACAGGACACGGACCACGCTCCCCCTGCAAGCTCCCACGCCGCCCGGTAACTCCTGGACGAGCCGAGCCCTTGGAAGCACCAGGAGAAAAGAGTCCGTCTCTCCGTCGTGGTAGCTGCACATCCACGTCGATTTAAGAGGATGCGGCGTGGAGGGGGTGGCGTTTCGCCTGCCCATCAGGTCACAGCTCAGTGACCTCGTTCGGAGGCGCTCAGGAGAAATTCAGTTCAAAGGGGGCAGGAGACACGCTCACTCCCTGGGAGACACAGCAGCTGACAAGACACATGGAGCCACGCTAGAGCCTTGGAGCTGGAGGAGCCACGTGGAGGCCACGCCAGCGCTGAGATGCTTCCACGGCCACTGGATCCACAAGACTCTCCACCCACCGGCCTGTGATCCTCCTGCATTCGGCGTCATTGCATGAGCTGCACGAGTCTAAAGAGGAATTTAAGGATTGGTATCGGACATGTGGGCTCATATCGGACTCGTGGACTTGATCTGGACGAGGCTGGGCTGTTTCCTCAATGTTCAACTGCTCTTGTAGATAAACCGCTTTCTTACACACAGATGAGTGTCTATGAATTCGTTTCTCCCGCCTTCTCGGACTCACACACCGTCTGTGGACACCACGTGGACACCACTCAGCCACGCCGAGAACTGCCACTTGGCCACCAATCAGCCACGTTGTGAATTGCCACGCGGCCGCCATGCAGCCACGTTGAGGATCACAGGGAAGAGGGCAGTTCATGAGGTTGATCCTTGCTGTCTCCCCTGGAGATTCTGGCTCCCGCGTCTCCCGCCCATCCCCACGCGCCAGGTGAGGGCTTGGTAAATAACATGCTTTCGCTCAGATTTACGGGCCCGACTTCCAAAGCCCGGGAAGGTGTTTGTCCACATCTTGGCCTGATTTATGCGTCCTCACCTCCCCCAACAGCTGATGCCGAGAATAATGGGTTCTCGATGGGAGCCTGGCCGGATTTATTAGCAGGTTTTCTAAATCAAGTGCATAACATATAGTTTAAACTTCTAAAAGTGCAGATTTATGTGTCCTCGCCGTAAATCAAGGGAGGGAGTCTTAGGAAACATTTTATTTTACATTTTATTTCCTGGCCAATCCGGCCGGCGGCTGGGTAAGCACCTGATGCCTTTCCGTCGGCTTCATAGATTCGTCCTGAGAACTCCAAC
The DNA here is from genome assembly GCF_050624435.1 of Tenrec ecaudatus. Taxonomy (NCBI): domain Eukaryota; kingdom Metazoa; phylum Chordata; class Mammalia; order Afrosoricida; family Tenrecidae; genus Tenrec; species Tenrec ecaudatus. The sequence goes on from NC_134549.1 coordinate 16,663,796, forward strand.
ACCGCGCCAGGGGTTTGACTGCACCCCCTCACTCCACCCTGTACCGGGAACCCCGTCACACCTGTGCACAACGTCTGTGGGCCCCGGGGCAGGTGACAGCGGGGTCCAGGGTGCACCTCCCACGGGGGCTTTGTTGCTTCTCCCTGAGCTCAGCCTCTCTCAGGCTCCTACGCCGCGCTTTCACGCCCTCCTTTCAGGAGTAGACGAAATAAGTCTATTGATCCAGAACACTATAATCGCCCCGGCTCGATTTTCATTAATTGTGAATAAAATAAACTGAGAAAAATAGAAATATTTCTATTGATTCGCACGGTGTCATCTGCCAGCTTCCATTTTCCTGAAAATTAGTTTTTGTTCTTCGCGCTGAAAAGGGCTGTGGGGGGCGGGGCAGGGGTGGAATAAGAAGGAGATTGGACAAGTCGGATATCAGGGAATTCGACGTTTGACAAGTGGGTCCCTGGGCGGAGCCAATGGTGGGTGCCCTTGGGGGCCGACAAGAAGGCTGGGGGATTGAGCCCATCCAGGGCTGTGTGGGAGCTAGGGCCTCGGCGTCTGTACGGCCAGGCCTTCAATCTCTGCAGAGCACAGATGGGCAGTCTCTCTCTTTCTGTGTATCTCTTTCTGTCTCTTTGTGCCTCTCTCTTTCTCTGTCTGTCTCTCTGTCTCTGTCTCTCTCTGTCTGTCTCTGTTTTTCTCTCTCTCTGTGTCTCTCTCGGTCTCTCTCTCTCTCTCTCTGTCTCTCTCTTTGGCTCTCTCTGTCTCTCTCTCTCTCTGTCTGTCTCTCTGTCTCTCTCTCTCTCTCTCTCTGTTTCACACACACACAGAGCCCGCCGGTATCTCACATTAACATGTGTTATTAAGGCCCCAGTTCGACCTCACAGATCCTATCAGATCAGCCCAGTTGGTACAAAGAAAACCTTTCTCACCCACGGGCTCCAGGCTCGAGAAACCCCCTCGGAGCCAGTCATGGGAGTAAGGCTGCTGGGAGGGCATTGGAGGGGAGAGGGGCGGCGGGAGGGTGCTGACAGCAGTGATGGAGGTGTATCACCCGCCTGCGGGGGGAGAAAGGGCGGGACTGTGGGTGCAGGGGTGCACTGGACGGAGTATGATAGGACTATATGTGTGTAATTCATTACGGCTTCACCAGGGTGGGCGGGGAGGGAGGGAGGGAGGACACGGGGGCTCCCGTAGGAAGAAGATGCGGATGCGCACGATGCCCGGGTCACTACAAGCTCTGCAGGAGCCCCCAGCACAGCGATCGATCGATCAAAATGCAGAACGCGACGGCAGCCGATCGCCGACAGGCGGGGACACGCATGCGGTGTCGGCCTCGCTGTTCCGCCCTGGCTATGGGTGGGTGGACACTAGACAGACACGTACCTACTGAGGTGGGTCTCGAGGTGGGTCTGTAGGTGGGCAGGTCAGAAGGAGAGGAAGGGAGGGCGGGATGGGGGGGCAGGTGCATTCAAACTCACGGCCATCGAGTCCCCTCTGACTCAGAACAGCCCCGTGAGGCCGAGTGGACCTGCCCCTGTGGGTCTTCGGTGAATCTTTACACCCTTCGCTGCGGCTGATGGGGGCTGGGACCTGGGGGCTTGCAGGCAGCAGGCGGGGAGTCCAGCACAGCCCGGGGACGCTGGAATCAGTCAGTCGGCACGTAGAAGCAGATGGACGTCACACAGAGCTCCAGACGCTGCCACTCCCGCCCTCGACAACTCAGCAAAGAGGTTCATGAGCTAAAAACAAACCCCCCTCCCCTCCCTCCCGGTCACCCCCACCCCCAGGAAATCCGATCTCAGCGCTGAGCACCCCGTAATGTCATGGGCCCGACTCTGAGAGCCTTCTTCAGAACATACACAGATACATACACAGAATCCACACTCAAATCCGCAGACAGTCACTTCCCAGCCCCCTCTCACCTCCCTCCAGCCCTTGGCGACCCTGTGCCATCTGCTTTGCCGTGGGCACCAGCTGCCATGTGCCGGGCCCGACTCCATGCCCCCCAACAACTACGACTCTGAGCTTCTGGGACCGCCTCTCGGAACTCGGCGTGACGCATCCTGGGTCGGTCCACGCAGGGTCGTGCTCAAGTATTCCGTTCACCCGCTTATCACGGGGAAGAGGCTGGCATGTGGCCAGACCACACCACGCGGGTCCACGGACCAGCCACGGGCCTTTCCACCCTCGGCTGCAGTGGGGACGGCTGACCTGGGCCTCTGTGGACACGTGTCTGTGTGGACGTGGGCTCTTCCGTCTTGGAATCGCTCTTGGGCCAGGACCCCTGGAGAACTTGGGGACTATAAAGTTATATCAAGAATGTGGATATCAAGGTACAGTCGGAGGAAGACACTAAAATCCAGTCCAGCTGCAGCCCATGGGGTCAGAGATGAAGGGAGAGGCTTCGGCTGACTGGCCAGACTTCCAGGGCTGACGAATAGGACGCGGGGAGATGAAACGGGGCGCCCTGGATTCAGAGGTCAGTAGCTTGGGGTCAGAGCATCGAGCCACTCGCCTGGCGTCCTGGGAAGGTTCTCTCTGGTCACAGTGATTTTACTTTTCCTAAAAGCAGTTTTTAAGGGAATCGTGCGTGGCTGTGAGATTTAGTTTCCTGCTGCAGACACTGTTCTCGGCCACGCTGACAAGGAAGGACAGGGGCTCCGGGAAAGGCTTCAGGGTGAGAGCAGTTTTCTCATTTTTCAAAAAAAGGTGGAACATGGATGGATGACCAGTCTCGTGTGGACCCGTCCATCAACTTCCCGACGGACGGAACTGTCGAACAGATCCGTGCCCTTGTGCTCTACGACCACAATTGAAGAGGAACGTCGCAGTGGGGGGTCACCCGGACGCTCCTGCAGCTTCCGTTCAGCCCATTTTAATGCAAAATCTGTGCTCCGGGTTCTGAGCGTCGAGTGGGAAACACGCTGACAGAACAGCTCTGAAGTCACCCAGCCTTTCCCCCCAAGGTCGTGACTGGTGATGAGACGGGGTGCTCTTCTTACACCCCTGAAAGCAAGCGTCCACCAGGCCAGTGGAAGCTGCCCAGACTGTTCTTCAAGCTTCCTATGGAGGCGGTGTGGTAAAAATAAACTTACATACACAGCTTGCCTGGTCTCCGCATCTGTTAGTGTCCGTGTAGCTGTTACCACGGCCGTGTTCCGACACGCTTCTCTGGGCCTCCGAAACGCAGCCCCTCCCTCCTTCCACGGTTACATAGAAAGGCTGGGGAGGTCAACGGGGCTCTCTACTCCCGTAAGGAGACGCCGTCTCGGAAACGCACAGGGCGGAGTTGTCCTGCAGGGTCCCAGTGCGTCCGAATGGACTGCAGGACATGGAGTCTCTCCTGTGGACCTCGGGGAGCCAATTGCTCCTTCAAGTCTCGGTAACGGGAATGAGCTGTTCTCAATGTAGAACGAAGTGCTCCGTTGCTCCGTTGTGTTAATCGGGCGCCGCACACCGGACCCACCATGTAAACCACCCGGCATGGCTTCAAAGGACTTGTAAATATGTTTGGGTAAATCGCAGGATCTGTAGTGTTTTATTCGTGGTTCCGTACTAGAACCCCTTTGTTCCTTGGGAGTGACTCGGGTTCCGGTTTTGTTTATCTGTTTTTTAATCTTTCAAACACTGATTTTGCGCGTGCCCGTTGTTTCTTGAGGCCGGCGGGCATGGAAACCGAGTCTGCACTGTGGAAAGGACGGCGACCCGTGCGTGTCCCGTGGAAGTTTCACAGACACGTGGCGGGTGGGCGGTGAGATCACGGCTGTCTTGGATAAGGAATCAGCAGAGGCCCTGTGGGGTGGAGGGATCCAGAAATCCCTCCAGGATGGGGGTGAGCCGGGTGTGCAAAGCCAACGCCGATAGCAGGCCTCTTGTAGGGAGTTCTGACCCGATCGGATCGCTCCACCCCCGGGCGGCTCTCTCCCTCGCTGTGTGCAGCATTGCCGAGCTGTCTGGCGTCCTGGATCGGCTCAGACCCGTGCACAGCAGAGGGAAGCGTGCCGGGTGCTGTCCCGCCCGTGGGTGCTGTGCTTGAGCCCCGCGTCCACCCCTCTGGATGAGCTCCTTCCTCCTTTCCATGCCGCCCCTCTACTTGACCAAGCACGAGCTCCTTCCTCCCCCAGGGGTGCTCCCTCCTGATGCAGCGCCCGGCATAGGTTTATCTCAAACCCGCGCAGAGCCGATCCAATCGATGCCGATGGCAACCGGGAGCGGAGCGTCGTGTCCGCTTCAGCACTTTGCAAAATGCTGTTTTCCCTTCTAGGGTTTCTGCCTTCTGGATGGAGTTTAAATAAGGAACGAAACAAGAGATCGAGGTCTGCACCGGGGAAGCAGAGACATGCGCCGCACAGACAGACAGACAGACAGACAGACAGTCACGGCATCCACCGCGTGTGGCGCACGAGCTGGGAAGCGTCGTTAGGAATGATTGGGAACAAGCCAACCCCCTGACCCATAAGCCCATCTCGGCTCCGAGCGACCCCGTGGGACACAGGGAGCCCCCTCCGGAGGGCTTCCCAGACTGTCCATCTCTGTGGGGACAGACAGCGAGCGGGTCTTTCTCCTGAGGAGCCACCGGCGGCTTCGAACTGGCTTCGAACTGCTGACCGTGGGGTTGGCAGCCCAGCGCTCAACCCCCTGCGCCAAGGTCAGCGAAAGGGCCGTGTCCATGCAGGAGATGGAGCCGATCCAATGGCTTAGTTGCCTTCTTGCACCGAGAGGAGCCTCCGTGGGGCGCAACCACCCAGATGCTCCTGGACGATAACGTCGGCAGACACGGCTGTTGTGCGGGTTGGTGTTGGGCTCACGGCGATCCGTGCACCGCAGTGGACAGCACACCTCCCCGGCCTGGGCCCGTTGTGCACCCTGTGCCCATGTTAGAGGCCGTGGTTTCAGCCACTGTGTCGATCCGTCTTGCCCAGAGCCTCCCTCGTTTTCACTGCCCCTGCACTTGACCAAGAACAAGGCCCGTCTCTGATGTCCCTCGAGGCGTCCAAAGATTGTGAGGCCAAGCCTCTCCACCCTCAATTCCGAGGTGCATTCTGGCCACACTTCCATCGAGACCGACCTCGTGGTTCACTTGCCAGCTCTGATCCGACGGCCAGTGTTCCTTCTTCCCAAGCACGTCCCGGTCTGCTCCCGGAGCGAGTGACCATCTCAGAAACCCACGGGGGGCACCTCTGCCCTGTCCTGCAGCGTCGCTGTGAGTCAGCATCAGCCCGAGCGCGGCGAGTTCGGTTCGGCTTGGCAGCGACACATCCCTGTCCATCGAGGACTTTAAAATCGACGTCGGTGCTTAGAAAGTCCGTCAGGAGCTGGCTTCACCGGTCATTGATTTCTCCCGGCTGAGGCGTCGTGTGGTGCAAACACGAAGTCGCTCTAGAGAGGAGCCTCGCTCTGTCCATTTCACACCTGCTTCCTGTTGCCTTGCTGTCAACAAGTGGACCCCTGTGTGGCCGCAGTACACCCCCCACCACCCCCTAGAATTTCCTTGTCCACCATTTCCCCTGAGCAACTTGCCCAGTCTTCCCTTCGCCTGGCTCCTGACCACCCATCCTGTGGGTGCCGGAAGGGCCTTTCCATCACCAGGGTCCTTTAGTCAATGAGGTGGGTGCCCACGAAGGAGGGAGGCCGGGTGCCCCAACGCACGCAAACCCGCCTGTGTGTCTCCATAGAACTAGGGGTGGGGGGCGGGCTGTCGGCGGCTGGTTTTGCAAGCGGGCATTGCCAGACCTTTCTTCCGAGGCACCTGGGTCTTGAGCGGGATGCCCGCTGTGTGGAACCGTGTACCCGGTTCCCTCAGCACCCCCCCCCCTCCGGCTGGCCATCTTCAGGAAGTGCCCGGCCGTGGTGGGCGGGAGGAGAAAGCCCAGTCTTTCTCCCGAGCGATGACGTGCGGGCCGCTGTCCATCGGTGTCCATCGGTGTCCATCGGCGCGCCCGTTACATCCGGAGACGCAGGAGAAACCCGCCCCGGGCGCGGTCGGCGTGGACCTCGGAGGCCAAGACGTCGCCTCACGACGGCTGGGGGAGGGGCGGCCGCGCGCACAGCGCCGCCAGCAGCTCGTGGGGCTCCTTGGACACCGGTGCCCACGACGGCCCCGTGATGGGCACTTTCTGGGGAGACTCTCGGGCCTTCCGGCGGGTGCGCAGGGAAGGCCCCCCCAAAACGGGCGCCCGTCCGTGACGCGTGGCGTCGACGGAGAAGGCTGACTGGAGAGAAACCACGTCTCTCTCAGAAGAAGTCCGGCCAGGAGGCGCTGTGGAAGCCGGGGCGGTGAGACTCGATCCCACGGACTTGGGGGTGTCGTCGGGGGTGACCAGTCCCAGGACGGGGCGCTGTTTCCTTTCCTGTCAGCGAGCGGTGAGGGAGAGCCGTTCCGTACAACAGGCCGGCGCCGGGCAACCACAGCTATAGAGAGTCGCCAAACCGGAAGCGGAAATAAAGGGCGCCTCTCTAGCCCACGTGAGCAACTCGATGGTTCCCTGGACGCCAACGCGTGGCGCCCCCCTGTGGGCCGGAGTACAGCGGCGCTCCACGGGGGTCTTCGGAGGCTGAGTTTGAGAAACAGGCAGCCAGGCCTTTCTTCGGCGGCACCTCCGGTGGGCTCGAACCCCCAGCCATGGGTTTGGACAAGAGCATGAGTCATTTGCGCCTTCTGGGCCTCCACCCGACAGAGCCGCCGCCTGCCATAGAGTTGGCCTTGCTTCTCTAGAGAAGCCAGCCCTTCACTGCCCTGGCGCTGGTCACAGCGCCCCCCTGTGGGTGCTTTGCACCATGGTTGGTGATGGGAGTAGAAAGCCCGGGCTTTCTCCCGGGTGGTTTTGAACCGCCGACCATGCGGATTGCAACCCAGCGTGTAACTCGCACACCACCAGGGCGCCTTGGAGAACCCGGCCGGAGCCGGTCATGCCCGGCTTCTTGGAAGAATGCCCACCATGCCATCCAACGAGGCCACGACCCAACGAAGAACCCGCAACTTGGCTTTGTGTGTGCGTGCAGGCCAGAGATGGCTGCTTGGTGCTTTCTTGTAAATTTATTTTTAGAAGTGTTTTGCTTCACGTGCAATAAAGCCGCGTCTTCAAACACGGCCTCTTGCTCCCCGTCCCCGCCTCCTGCAAGTGACCCCTTCTGAGCTGTTATCTTCCTGCAAAAAGCAAGGCTCCTGAGAGGCAGGAGTGAGGGGGGGCGGGCGACACAGAGGAGAGGGCTCCGGGGTCAGAGGCGTGGCCTCCGCTGAACAATCACGCAGCCTTGCAGGCAGCTGGCAGGCATTCAGGGCCCTCCCCTCTGCAGCAGCCACCAGACGGCAGCTTTGCAGGACCTCCCTGCCACCCTGCAGGCTCAAAAACACAGACAGCCGCCATGGCCACGCAGCCGGAAGAGCCGGCCGGCCAGCAAACGGGCTGCAAGAAACAGCACCGGGGATGGGTGCTGCACCGAAATGCACAACTCACTGAAAGTTCCCCCAAGCGCCCCATGAACCCTTCCATCACCAACCCCCTCCACGCCCCACTTTCTCTACACCGGCCCTGCTAAGCACCAAGAAGCGTTTATATCCACGAGGAAAACAGACAGAAAGAGGGAGAAGGTCATCCCGGGGAACCTGCAGGGGCAGCTCGCCCCTGGTCTGCCGGGCGGCGGCTCTCAGCACCCCTCCCTGGCAGCGGGTTTGTTTGTTTCTGCTCCAGCCTCTCAGCCCCCCTGCACCAAGCAGCTCTTGGACGACAGCTTGGGGCTCCCGGCTCTGGGAGGACCGCCCCCCCCCCCCCCCCCCGCCTCCTCCTGCTCCTGGGAGAATCAGGGCCGGGCCACCTCGCTGCCTGGCCACTTCCAGGGCCCTGCTGGGCGCGGGGGTGGGTGCGTGTGCGGAGGCGCTGGGAGGGGAGGGGCTGGCGTTTCACGAAGGGGGGGCTGAGAAGGAGGGGGTCTGGGAGGAAGCTCTGGTTCAGCCAGGCGATTGTCTGGGGGCGGGGAGGCGGGGGGCTGATAAATAGAGAGGCAGCAGCAGGATTGCCATGGCAGAGGAGTTATGTAACCACGCGTGTTATTTTTAGCGCCCTTTCCACGGCGTGAAAACTAGCGGCGGCGGCGGGGGGGGGGCGCGGGGGGTGAGTTAGATTAATAACAGGCATCTGGCTTGCTAGTGGCGAGCTGGGCGCGCTCTCTGTGAGTCCACGGGGGACGAGCCCAGCGCTGCCCAGCTGCCTGGCGTCTGCGCTCCAACACGCGTGCGCGTGCGCGTGCCCGCCAGCGTGCACCTGCATGTGCGTGCGCGTTCCCGCCAGCGTGCACCTGCATGTGCGTGCGCGTTCCCGCCAGCGTGCACCTGCATGTGCGTGCGCGTGCCCGTCAGCGTGCACCTGCGTGTGCGTGTGCGTGCGCGTGCCCGTCAGCGTGCACCTGCGTGTGTGCGTGCGCGTGCCCGCCAGCGTGCACCTGCGTGTGTGTGCGTGCGCGTGCCCGTCAGCGTGCACCTGCGTGTGCGTGCGCGTGCCCGTCAGCGTGCACCTGCGTGTGCGCGTGTGTGTGTGTGCCCGCCAGCGTGCACCTGCGTGCACGTGTGTGTGCGTTTGCGTGCCCGCCAGTGTGCACCTGCGTGTGCGTGTGTGTGCGTGCCCGCCAGCGTGCACCTGCGTGTGCGTGTGTGTGCGTGCCCGCCAGCGTGCACCTGCGTGTGCGTGTGTGCGCGTGCGCATGACCGCCAGCATGCACCTGCGTGTGCGTGCGCGTGCCCGCCAGCGTGCACCTGCGTGTGCGTGTGTGTGCGTGCCCGCCAGCGTGCACCTGCGTGCACGTGTGTGTGCGTGTGCGTGCCCGCCAGCGTGCACCTGCATGTGCGTGTGTGCGTGCACATGCCCGCCAGCGTGCACCTGCATGCGTGTGCGCGTGCGCGTGCCCGCCAGCGTGCACCTCCGTGTGCGTGCACGTTCCTGCCAGCGTGCACCTGCGTGTGCGTGCACGTTCCTGCCAGCGTGCACCTGCATGTGCGTGCGCGTGCGCGTGCCTGCCTGCGTGTGCGTGTGTGCGTGTGTGCGTGCGCGTGCCTGCCAGTGTGCATCTGCATGTGCGTGTGTGTGCGTGCGCGTGCCTGCCAGTGTGCACCTGCGTGTGCGTGTGTTTTTGTGCCGGCGCCCAGCGCCGTGCGACATTGCTTCCCTTCTCTGTGTTGCAAACCCGGACGAGCCAGCAGAAACCAAACTCCCTTCCAGGGCGGCCGGTGGCTTCGAACTGCTGCCCATTCACGCCGCCCCTGCGGGTTCTGAGGGCGTCGCACTGGAAGGGGCGACGCGGATTCGAACCAGGGACCCCAGGGTGCCGAGCCCCGTGCCTACGGGAGGGCTTGGGGGAGGGAAGAGAAACCCCAACTGCCTCCCACGGCCCCGTGGGCAGGACAGCGCCGGCTGCACCCCGGGGTTCCCAGACGGCCCCCCTTTACGGGCGGGCAAGCCCCGCTTCCTCCTGCCAGCCCTGCGTGCCTTGGACTGGCCGGGACGTGGGGTGAACCCACGTGGGTCACGCCCACAGCTGGCTCCCTGGGCTTCCCAGCAGGGATATTTGTGGGGGGCGGGGGGTTAATCGATGGTCCCCCTCTTATCATCTCGCCGCCCTCGAGCGGATTCCGGTTCACAGCTGCCCAACGGGACGGGGTG
>NC_134549.1:16680945-16690945 GCF_050624435.1 Tenrec ecaudatus
GTCTCTCTATCACCTAAGTGCCCATCAGTCTGTAAGTCACTCTGCCTGCCTGTCTGTCTATGTCTCCATCTCTCCATCCATCCATCCACCCACCCATCCATCCATCATCCATCATCCATCCATCCATCATCCATCATCATCCATCATCCATCCATTATCCATCATCCATCACCCATCCATCATCCATCATCCATCATCCATCATCCATCCATCATCCATCATCCATCCATCATCCATCATCCATCATCCATCCACCATGCATCCATCATCCATCATCCATCATCCATCATCCATCATCAATCCATCATCCATCATCCATCATCCATCATCCATCATCCATCATCCATCCATCATCCATCATCCATCATCCATCATCATCCATCATCCATCATCCATCATCCATCATCATCCATCATCCATCATCCATCCATCCATCATCCATCCATCATCCATCATCCATCATCCATCATCCATCCACCATGCATCCATCATCCATCATCCATCATCCATCATCCATCATCAATCCATCATCCATCATCCATCATCCATCATCCATCATCCATCATCCATCATCAATCCATCATCCATCATCCATCATCCATCATCCATCATCCATCATCCATCATCATCCATCATCCATCATCCATCATCATCCATCATCCATCATCATCCATCATCCATCATCCATCATCCATCCATCATCCATCCATCATCCATCATCCATCATCCATCATCATCCATCATCCATCATCCATCATCCATCCATCATCCATCCATCATCCATTATCCATCATCCATCACCCATCCATCATCCATCATCCATCATCCATCATCCATCATCCATCATCCATCCATCATCCATCATCCATCCATCATCCATCCATCATCCATCATCCATCATCCATCATCATCCATCATCCATCATCATCCATCATCCATCATCCATCATCCATCCATCATCCATCCATCATCCATCATCCATCATCCATCATCATCCATCATCCATCATCCATCATCATCCATCATCCATCATCATCCATCATCCATCATCCATCCATCATCCATCATCATCCATCATCCATCATCCATCATCATCCATCATCCATCATCATCCATCATCCATCATCCATCATCCATCATCCATCATCCATCCATCATCCATCCATCATCATCATCCATCCATCCATTATTCATGTCTGCCTATGTCTTCTTCCATCCATTATTCATGCCTGTCTGTCTCCATCCATCCATCCTTCCATCCATCATCCATCCATCATCCATCATCCATCATCCATCATCATCCATCATCCATCCATCATCCATCATCCATCATCCATCATCCATCCATCATCCATCATCCATCATCATCCATCCATCATCCATCCATAATCCATCCATCATCCATCCATCATCCATCATCATCCATCATCCATCCATCATCCATCCATAATCCATCCATCATCCATCCATCATCCATCCATCATCCATCATCCATCATCCATCATCCATCATCATCCATCATCCATCCATCATCCATCATCCATCATCTATCATCCATCATCCATCCATCATCCATCCATAATCCATCCATCATCCATCCATCATCCATCATCCATCAATCCATCCATCCTTCCGTCCGTCCATCCGTGCGTCCATCATGGACTGGTTTATCCCCTTGTGCATGTAGCTGTGTTCGTCACTCAGTGTGTCAGGCACCAAGTCTGGTGTCGATTTCAGGATCAAGAGTCCAGGCCGTCCGTGCCCGAGATGCTCCGACCTCCAAAGGCTCCGCACCCACCGGCCTGTGATCCTCCTGCTCTCGGCGCCCTTGCACGGGCTTGGTGCGTCCGAAGGGGACTTTACAGATTGCAGTCGGACAGATGGGCTCATGCCGGACAGATGGACTCGGTCTGGACGGGGCTGGGGTGCTTTCTCAATACTCAATTGCTCTTGTCCGTAAACCTCTCCCTTAAACCCACATGCGTGTTTACGGATGTGCTGGTCTCTCTAGTCTATCCGGGCTCGCACACCCACCCACCGCGTGGAGCACGCTGCTAACCTCATTTTATCTGCCCCAAATTAGAAGTCACGCTTCCGTCAGCCGAGCGGGCCTGTCTGACACACTCAGCTCCCGCAGGACCGCAGTGGGTTTGCCCCGGGTTCAGGGACGGGGTTTCCTCGGCCCTGGTTTGCTCCCCGTAAGAATTAAACTCTTTAAAAACACAGACTGTGGGTCCCTCCTGGACTCTCGGAGAGCCCCCCACACAGGAGACGGAAGCAGTGCCCGGCCTCACAGACGCTGGGGATTGCAGCTCAGAGCGGGCGTCTCTGTTAGATGTTGGCTGTTTGCTTGTTTGTGCTTTGAACCTTCAGGATTGCAGCCGTCCTAGGTGCCCAGGCCGACCGGGAGAGGGGACGCCTCCTCCGGAGTTTCCTTCCCGGAATTTATGGCCCAAGGTGCCTTCCAGGGGGACACAGACCTGCAGAGCATCTCACCTCCGAGTGCCTTCTTTGGAAGTCAATTCCCGGGTCTCCAGACAAAAGCCTTGGCTAATGGGTTTCTCCTTGTGGGTGAATGTGGGGCTTTCCCCTTTTACAAACCAGGGCCATTGAAAAGTCATTCAGGCCAATCCCGGGAGAGATGAAATAATAGGCCTCCGAAAGGAATGTTAAGTCCCTGCATGGAAACTCAACGTGGAGCGGGCGGTGCCCCAGCGGGAACCTCGCTCTCCAGGCCCAAGCGCCAGCGGGCTGGAGGCCACCGGCCAGAGACGGGTGGGGGTGTCCGAGGTCCCCGAGGCGGAAGCTGACGCCGAATGTCGGGAGCTGGAGGATGCACTGAGTCTTCCTGGAAGGGGAGACCGTGGAGCTTGGGGTTGTGCAGCCATCCGGCTGGCTCCGGCTCATGGTGACCCCCCGACACGAGGCTGAAAGTGACCCCCTGCAGCCCGGCACCCGCCGCCCCACGGCCGTTCCCTGGGGGTCTGCTGAGCTGAGCTGTTGTGCTGCGTTACTGTGTCCTGTTACCTGGTATTACCCTGGGCTGCGTTATGCTGTTTTGTGTTATGTGTATGTCAGTTGTGCTGTTATGTGGGATTGTGACGCGTTAAAGTGTGTTGTCTTATGTGGGATTGCATTGTGTTATGTCGTGTTCTGTTGTGTAACATTGATTTGTATTACATTGTATTGTGTTACAGTGTATTGTGTTGTGTTCTGTTACATTGTATCGTGTTCTGTTACCTTGTATTGTGTTCTGTTACATTGCATCGTGTTCTGTTACATTGCATCGTGTTCTGTTACATTGCATCGTGTTCTGTTACCTTGTATTGTGTTCTGTTACATTGCATCATGTTCTGTTACATTGTATCATGCTGTGATATATTGTGTTATGTTCTGTTACATTGTATTGTGTTCTGTTACATTGTGTTCTGTTCTGTTACATTGCATTGTGTCCTGTTAGATTGCATCGTGTTCTGTTACATTGTATCATGCTGTGATACATTGTACTGTGTTCTGTTACATTGTATTGTGCTGTGTTACATTGTGTTCTGTTACAGTGTGTTGTGTTGTGTTCTGTTACATTGCATCGTGTTCTGTTACATTGCATCGTGTTCTGTTACATTGCATCGTGTTCTGTTACATTGCATTGTGTCCTGTTAGATTGCATTGTGTCCTGTTAGATTGCATCGTGTTCTGTTACATTGTATCATGCTGTGATACATTGTACTGTGTTCTGTTACATTGCATTGTGCTGTGTTACATTGTGTGCTGTTACATTGTGTCATGTTGTGTGTGTCACGTCGCGTGTAGGTGGCCCCATTTCCCACGGCTACACAGAACCCACGGACTATGTGCACGATGGAGGGGTTCACTGAGGAAATCAGCAGCCTGTAATTCCCGTGAGAAATGTCCAGGGCCCAGTTATCGGCACATGTTACAAACCCAAAGGGACACAACGGTCCCACCGCAAGCCCCAACCCAAAGGCACTCAGCTCTAGCCCCCGGATCAAGTGTCCACAGGCGCCCACCCCAGTTCCCTCTGCCCCAGGCTCTCGGCTCCACTTCCCTGGGCCGGCACGGCCGACCTCCCGGTGAAGTGCCCAGAGGCACGCACTCCGCAGGAAAGCACGCGGCCTGGCGTGACCTGGGAGCTGGACGTCCCCGCTCTGCCCGTGCGCTGGCTCCAGGTTCTGCGGCTCCTGCTCTTTCCTCAGTGAGGCGGGAATGCCACCAAGCAGAGCTACAGCTTCCGAAGGACGCCTGGCACGATGGCCAGTCATGAGATCTGTCCCCCTGCCCATCGGGCGCCCAGCACGATGTCACCCTAGGGTGACAGCTATCCATCTTCTTAGCAGACGCGCTCAGGGAGAGTGGGGTGCTGGGGTGAGGGACGCCGGCTGGTAGATGCTTCTCACCGACGCACGGATGCCCTCTAAGTTCCGGCACCGTGTGGGTTAAGTGCACAACCGTCCAGGTCGCTGGTTCAAGCCCCCAAGATGAGGCTTCCCCAGAGACGGGCAGTCTCAGCAACGCTTTCGACGCCCGCGCAACGCCGTGCACCCGCAACCCCACTGCCGCCACGCAGGCTGCTTAGACATGCACGAAGATTCCGCTCCAGCGGGCCCGAGGTTTACTTTGTGGCGCGGAAAGGATGAAAAAATGTTTATTTAACTACTTTGGAGAATGAAATAAGATAGAAGGGGATTTTCTAAACCGCGGGAGAGAAACACGGTCAAGCTCCTCGGCGCCTGCTTTCGTCGGAAAGACGTGCAGTGAACCCGCGACAGAGACGGAACTCGGGGGCCCCTCGCTGCATTTCAATGGAAAATGCTTGACCTCTCCTTCTCCCTGAGCCTCGCTGCACAGGTTCACTGCCTGTCTGTCTGTCTGTGTATCTATCTATCTATCCATCTATCTATCTATCTATCCAGTCTATCTATCTATCTATCCAGTCTATCTATCTATCTATCCAGTCTATCTATCTATCTATCTATCTATCTATCTATCTATCTATCTATCTATCTATCATCTATCCATCTATCTATCTATCATATATCTATCAATCTATCATCTATCTATCTATCTATCTATCTATCTATCTATCTATCTATCTATCTATCTATCCAGTCTATGTATCTATCTATCTATCTATCTATCCATCCATCTATCTATCTATCTATCTATCTATCTATGTATCTATCATCTATCTATCTATCTATCTATCTATCTATCTATCTATCTATCTATCTATCTATCTATCTATCTATCTATCCAGTCTATCTATCTATCTATCCAGTCTATCTATCTATCTATCCAGTCTATCTATCCATCTATCCATCTATCTATCTATCTATCTATCTATCTATCTATCTATCTATCTATCTATCCAGTCTATCTATCTATCTATCTATCTATCTATCTATCTATCTATCTATCTATCTATCCATCCATCCATCCATCCATCCATCTATCTATCTATCTATCTATCTATCTATCTATCTATGTATCTATCCATCTATCTATCTATCGATCATATATCTATCAATCTATCATCTATCAATCTTATCTATCCATCCATCATCCATCATCCATCATCCATCCGTCTGTCCGTCCGTCCATAGTCTGAGGCCCCCTTTTCTGGAGCATCTCCGGACACAGGTAGCTCCCTCTCTGCTCGTCCGTCCGTCCTTCGCTCTGAGAGGGCGGCAGGGTGAGGCTGGATCCCGCTGCCTCCCCCTGCAATCCTGGGACACAAAGCTCCCGTTCGCCCCTCTCAGCCCTCGTCCGGCTCGGAGCACTTCCGATTCAGGAGCACCGCCTTGCCACCTGCCGCCAGGTGTGCCGAAGCCGGGCCTGGCCCCGGGCACCAGGGTCTTCCCGGTCGTGGCTCTGCCGGGCCTGGCACCCTGAGCCTGCGCCTCCTACACCGGGCAGTGTCTGCTCCGACCCACAAGCCTGGTTTCTGCCAGCCGACGGCCCGGCCTTTAATCCCGGCTCCGTGTGGAAAAGCAAGGCTCGCTCACAGGCCCCAGGAGTCGGGTCTCCTTCAGCAAGAAGAAGCCCCCCCCCCCAGGAGATGGGGGGTCTCAGAAGCTGCCACGGGGAATTCAAAGAGACCAGGTCGGCGAGGACCGTGCAGGGCTGGGCCGTGTGTCCTTCTGCACGTGGAAGAAGCAGGCCGACGGCCGCGACGGGAGGATCATCGCACGTGAGATGATGAGGAGCCGGAGGAGGGAACCGAGTCAGAGCCTCCATTCTGGGGTTCAGGGCTCCACATCCCAAGATGCCTTGGGGCTCAGATCCACCTGGGAAACACGCCTCCGGTGGCTCCCGGTGCCCCTGATGGAGGGATGGGGAGAAACGGGCGGTGGGTTAATGAAGGAGGGGCGTTGGGGACGTGCGGGCACGGATGGCGGGCGGCACTGGAAGGACACGGGGGCTGAAGACGGTCAGTGGGCAGCAAGGCAGGTGTTGACGGACGCACGGAATGGAAGAGCGTGTCCCTGGCCATGTGTGTCTCAGTCTCTCCTCCCTCCTCGCCCCATCAAGCAAACATCCCCGAGCGTCCTCATTACAATGTTCGGCTCTGGGCATCGAAGGGCAAGGCCCAGGGGCGCCTGGGGGCCACACTGGGAAGCGGAGAGCAGGGATTATTGGACCCGCTTGAGGAAGCGCGGCGTCTAAGGGCAGCGGATTTCCGTTCAAAGAGTGGAAAGCAGCAAGTCTATCAAGAGGGGGGGAGATTGTGAAACAGAGTTGCCAGCAATGGCGCCTCCAGATTTCCTGGGAAGGCGGGAAGCTGGCTGAAGGGGCCCCGGTGGAGGCGGGGTTCGCTTTGATGCCTGGAGAGTTGAAGCAGGAATTTTGGACCCTGGGGAGCTGGCTGGGTGGGTGGGGGGAGCGCAATTTGGAAAAGGAAGTTGGGGGAGTGGGTTCGAGCCCCCCTAAAGGGGACCCCCAGGTGGTTCTCGCCAAAATGTGTCCGGTGCATTTCAACGAACACCAGCAACCCCCCAAAGAAGCCGTCCTTCCCCCCGGGGCAGCCAATCGATCCACCAATGCGAGCGCACCCCCACCTCGTGCTCCCCCTCCTCCCAGCGAGCGCGAGCCTGCAAACCATCCTGCAAGGAGCCAACAATCCTGAAGCGTCCCCTCCTCTCGCCGCGGGGGGCTCTGGTCCCCCGCCCCCCGTTTGCCGCCCTCTCCAGTCATGACATCATAGCTGCCCGTGGAACAATCGCGCCTTTGTGAGTCGGGGTCCCCTGCGCTGCCCGCGTGCACCCTGCTGCCCCTCCTCCGGGGCGCGCCCGCTTGGGCTATTTTGGGGGGGCTCCGGGGGTCGTGCCCGGCGCTCTGCGAGCCGGGCGGGGGGGGGGGGCTGGGGGCGCGCAGTGCGTCCCCGGCCGCGGCCCCCCCTGCGCTCTCTGTGTCCCGCGCGCGCGCGCCCCGGGGCCGCGCCGTGGACGCTGCGCGGGCAGCGCGCTGGCGGCTCGCGTGGCGGCCGCGGGGGCCCATTGGCTGCGGGCGGGGTGCACGCCGCGCGCCCCGGGCCAATCGCAGGCGCAGAGCGAGGCGGACGCAGCGCCGGCCGCGCGGACCGGCCTTTCGCTCGCCGCGCGCGCTGCCCTGGGCGCCCGGCTCCGCGCTCCGCCCGCACCCCGGCTTCGGCCCCGCCGCCGGGCGGGACTCGGGGGGCCGCGCGCCCCGCTCGGGCCGGAACCAGGCCGCGCCGCCCGGGTAGGTGGGGGCGCGGGGGCTCCGCCTGCGCGCGCGCTGCCCGTTTGCAAACCGCGGGCCGGGGGGGCGGCTGGAGCTCCCGCCGCGGCGCCCCGAGCGCCGGGAGGGGGTGCGCGTCGGGCCCGGGGCGCCCCACTCCGTGCAGCCGGGTCCCCGCGCCCCGGGGCCGCGCTGGGGGCGCGCTGGGGGCGCCCCGTTTCGTGCCCGCGCGCGCACGGCCCGCCTGGGCGCCGGCGGCCGCTGGGGGTTGATTTCGGGGCGCGCGCGGGGCGGGGGGCCTGGATCCGGGGCGCGCGATGGGGGACGGAGGAGCGGGCTCCGCGCAGACAGACAGACAGACAGACGGGCGGGCGCGCGTTGGCGGGGCTGCGGCAGAGAGAGCGTGGAGCAGTCGCGCGCCCCGAGTCCCGGGCGCAGGTAGGGGCTCGGGGGGGGGGCCGGGCGCCCCGGTCTGCGCGTCTCCGGCCCCCCCCCGGGGGGCTCGGTGGCATTTAGGGCGATGGGGGTTTGGGGGTGACCGTGGAGAGAGGGGGGGCCGCGCCGGGCCTGCTCCCCGCTCCCTCCTCCCGGCGGCGCGTGCGAGGTCGGAGCGGCGCACGTGACGCGCGGAGCACCCGGCGGGGTGCGGGGGGGGCGGGGGGTGCAGGGTGCGGGGGACCCCGGTGCGGAGCCCAGGCCGCGGCTCCGAGGGTCCTGCATTGTGGGGTGCGGAGCCCCCCCTTTGCGCGCTGCAGGTCGCGGCGGAGTGCGGGAAGGGGGTCTGATTTCGGGGGGCCGTGGGGTCCGGCCGACGCAGCGACCCGGTCTCGGGGGGCAGGAAAAGTTGCGGGTGCGGGGCTCCCCGGCCGGGTCTCGGGGGCGCGCTGGGGTCGGGCGGAGACCGGTGTGGGGAGTCGAGCACCCCCCCTCCGCGCCCCACCGAGGGGACCCCGACACTGGGGTGCGGGCGGCATCTCGCTGCACCCCGCACGCTCGGACAGCCCGGACCCCAAAGCCGGCCGCTGCCCTGCGCCTCTAGACAAGCCTCCCCCCAAAATGGCCTTCGGGGCCCCCCCCCCCGCGCGCCCCAATCTCAGCTGGGCCGCCTTGCTCCCGCAGAGCGACCTGGTGGATGCTCCGCCCCCCACCTCCCCGCCCGGATGTCGGGGGCCTGGGGTTCTGCACCCCGATCCCTGCCCCGGCTGCAACCAGTGGGGGCAGTCGCGCGTCTGCAGGTGATTGGGGGTGCGGTGGGGGTGGGGGCGACGGACGGGCACCCCGTCCTCCACGCGTGTCCCCGGCTGGCTGTCCTCGCTCTGCGTCCACCGGGCACTGACCCCCGGCGCCCCACCTTGTCAGCTCCCGCCTGGACCGTCCACCTGGCTGCCGGCTGCCCCTGCCCCCCCCCCCCCCGGCCCTTTGTGGGGGACGCCAGACCCCCCTCTCTGTCCTCCTGCCCTCAGGCCGGACCGTCCTCAGGCTGGTGAGTGTGTGGCCTCAGGACCAAACCAGGTGGCCGCCCCCCTCTGCCCTCCACCCCGCAGGGAGCATTTTTGGGGAGACGGTTGAGTGGGGTCTCCCAGGCCCCCCAACACTCGGCCCGCAGCTGCACCTGCATCTCACAGCCCCGGGGGCGGCCTGGGTGCACCCCACGCCTCCATGACCAGCACCCTATCTTCCTGGCGCTGGTGGGGACAGGGGTCACCTCCCTGCACCCCCTTCCCCTCCTCCCCGGCCACCTGGCCCCAGGGGGGGGCTGTTGCTGAGTCCCCCAAACCTGGTGCTCCCAGGACGGGGTCCCTGCCTGGCCCCGTCTGGGCCTCCTGTCCTCTGACCCCCCCGAGCAAGCAGCTGGAGGCAGCCGTGTTGGGGACCCCGTGTTGGCGGAGGGGTGGCCCTGCCGGCGCTGGGTGGGGGGCGGGTGTCTGCAGCGGGCGCCCTGAGGGGTGCTAGTGCCTGGAGCCGCTCTAAAGCCTGGGCAGCCCCGGGGGTGTTGGGGTGACCGGGCGCCCCCTCCCCGTTTCTCATTTGCACCCGGAATCCGGGTCGAGGGCTGCGTTGCAGGAGGGGGGCTGGTGGCGCCCAGCAGGTGCTGTCCTTGCGAGCGACGCCCACAAGGTGGTGGTGTGGGTGCTCTCGGTCCGTCGGCTTTGCTTGCTCCCGTTTGGGCATTCGGGGTGCATTCCGGGGTCGGTGGGGGGATGCAGGGATTTGTCAACCCCCCTTTCCGCGGGAGACGGACAGGCGGACGCTCTGGGGCTCCCCGCTGGGCAGAGCTGCTTTC
>NC_134549.1:16695945-16704421 GCF_050624435.1 Tenrec ecaudatus
CCAGCCTCATCCCGTCCCGCTGAACCCCAAGGATTGCTCGGTTAGGGTTTGGGGGTCGGTGGGGTCCAGTCCCCCAGGGAGTCCCCTGGAATGTTCACGGATGGACCGACGGGCGCGTGGGAGGTGTGCACGGCCGTCCTCGCTCCCCGGGGGGGGGGAGCAAGACGGGGCCCCCGCCCTGAGGGGACCCCACCCCGGCCTGGAGAAGCCGCCCCGTCGGCCCACAGGGGAGACCGGCAAGCGCCGCCGGGGGGGAGGGGGCCCGGGGGTCACAGCGACAGACGGCTGGGGGTTCATCGGCCTCGCTGCTGAATCGGGGCGACACCAGCCGAGCAGGCTCCTCCTTGGACCCCGATTTTCTCGACCTGCCTCGTGCGTGTGCGTGTGCATGCGTGTGCATGTGCGTGTGGACTCATGGACAGCAATGCGTGTGCTCACACAGGCTCTCCCTGCGCATCTTTAACCCAGTGTTTTTGGTATTTGACTGAATATATATTTCTCTGAATATATATGTTTTCCATGTATATTTATATGTTTGTATATATATATTCTGTGCACACATTTTCTGTATATTTGTACGTATAGAGTCATAGCTCATTCTTGGACCCAAGTGTGTGTGTATTTAGATAGATGATAGATAGATAGATAGACTGGATAGATAGACAGATATTGATTGATAGATGATAGATGGATAGATCGATAGATAGATCGATAAATAGATGATAGATAGATAAATGATAAATAGATGGATGGATAGACAGATAGACAGATACATAGATATTGATTGATAGATGATAGATGGATAGATGGATAGATAGATAGATAGATAGATAGATAGATAGATACATAGATAGATAGATAGATAGATAGATAGATAGATAGATAGATAGATAGATAGATATACACATAGAGAGGCTCATCATGTAGCTTTATACACAGTTCATTTCCATGTCTTCACGTGTCTGCGTGTCGCGTGTGCCTGCACACGCATGGCTCATGTGTTTGGCTCATGGTGCATCTACAGACCCAGCAGGTCGACGTCTACACGTATCCAGGTAGATTTGCATGTGTCTCTATGTGTCGCGTGTGCGTGTGGGGATGGTGAACTTACATACATTCCCAGTGTTCCTGTGCGTGTGCGTTTCCATGTCCATCTCTCGGGTGTGTTTGCGCCTAACGACTCATTGTGTCCTTGGAAACCCCATTTCTTTGTGTAGATGATACATGTGCCCTCATTGTGAATCTTCAGATCCAGTCTATCAATCATCTATATCGTCTATGTATCCATCCATCCATCTATCAATCTATCTATCAATATCTATCTTTCTATCTATCCATCTAGCTATCTATCATCTATCAATCAATATATATCTACCTATCTATCTATCCATCCATCCATCTATCCATCTATCAATCACTATCTATCTATCTATCTATCTATCTATCTATCTATCTATCTATCTATCTATCGATGTATCTATCCATCTATCCATCCATCCATCTATCTATCTATCTATCTATCTATCTATCTATCTATTTATCTATCCATCATCTATCAATCAATATATATCTACCTATCTATCTATCTATCTATCCATCCATCCATCTATCCATCTATCCATCTATCAATCACTATCTATCTATCTATCTATCTATCTATCTATCTATCTATCTATCTATCGATGTATCTATCCATCTATCCATCCATCTATCTATCTATCTATCTATCTATCTATCTATCTATCTATCTATCTATTTATCTATCCATCATCTATCAATCAATATATATCTACCTATCTATCTATCTATCTATCCATCCATCCATCTATCCATCTATCCATCTATCAATCACTATCTATCTTTCTATCTATCTATCTATCTATCGATGTATCTATCCATCTATCCATCCATCTATCTATCTATCTATCTATCTATCTATCTATCTATCTATCTATCTATCTATTTATCTATCCATCATCTATCAATCAATATATATCTACCTATCTATCTATCTATCCATCCATCCATCTATCCATCTATCAATCAATATCTATCTATCTATCTATCTATCTATCTATCCATCCATCCATCTATCTATCTATCTATCGATGTATCTATCTATCCATCTGTCTATCTATCCATCTATCAAACAATATCTATCTTTCTATCTATCCATCTAGCTATCTATCTATCTATCAATATCTATCTATCTATCTATCTATCTATCTATCTATCTATCTATCTATCTATCTATCTATCTATCCAGCCAGTCTATCTATCTATCCATAATCTATCGATCAATCAATATCTATCATCTATCTATCGATCAATAGCTATGCATCCTCTGTCTCTCGGCACACTGTGCTCGTGTGGACGTCCCTCTGGGGCCGCTCGCTGGCCGGTCGGCAGTTCGGAACCAGCAGCCTCCACGGGAGCAGCAGGAGGCCGCCCGTCCCTCCTCGGAGGAGCCGGCGTCGGGGGAGCCCAGGGGGCGGGTCGGCCCGTCCAGCAGGGCTGCTGAGCTCTGAGCCGGACGCATCCGCTGACCGAGCCCTGCTGGTTTTATAGCCGCTCCCTGGGGGCAGCGGGGCTGGTAACCAGGTAGCCAGGTGGCCTTGGCAGCCGCGTGAGCCTGTAACCGTGTCCAGGCCTGGACAGCAAACGTCTCGGCCGCCCTGAGCTCTGCCGCGGCGGCTGCCGCTGCCCACTGGCCGCCCACTGGCCCCGACCTGCAGGCACGAAGCACCAAGCACCGCGGTGAGGCCTGAGCCCGGGGCTGCAGCCACGGCGTCCGTCCACCTCGAGGGCCGTCCTCCTGCCGCTGCCCCTCCGAGCATGAGGCCCGTCCACGCGGGCCGGTCGATCCAGACGACGCGCCCCGAGCTGGTGAGCCGGCGTCTCTCCGCGCTCTGACTGCCCTGCATCCAAGACGGACGCGCGGCTCCAGGGAGCTGCCCAGTGACGTGGACGCTCCCCAGCCCTGCCCTCTGGACGCACCGGAGCCCCGAGGCGAGCTGATGCCCCACGGCAGTCACTTCGGCTGATGCCCCACGGCGGTCACTTCGGCTGATGCCCCACGGCAGTCACTTCGGCTGATGTCCCACGGCGGTCACTTCGGCTGATGCCCCACGGCGGTCACTTCAGCTGATGCCCCACGGCGGTCACTTCGGCTGATGCCCCACGGCGGTCACTTCAGCTGATGCCCCACGGCGGTCACTTCAGCTGATGCCCCTCGGCGGTCACTTCGGCTGATGCCCCACAGCGGTCACTTCGGCTGATGCTCCTCGGCGGTCACTTCGGCTGATGCCCCTCGGCGGTCACTTCGGCTGATGCCCACGGGTCCGCCCCAGGCCTGGCTCTCCTGACCGCTGATTCCCTGAGCCTTCTGTCTTGGATCTCGTCCGTCCCTCTGTCCGTCGACGCGGGGCTGCGAGGCTCGGTGTCCTGCTTTCTGCGGAGAAATCGGCAGGAATCTCCAGGCTGCAGGCGGATCCGGGCCCTGAGCACCGGGGGGCGCGTGGTTCTGGGGATCCGTTAGGGAACTGAGCAGATGGGCGACCTCCGCTGGCGATTGGCAACTGGATTTTGCAAAAACACGCCCGTCTCTGGGCCGGGGGGTCCTTCCTGAGCACTGAGGCGTGTGGGGCAGCGTCCTGGTCTCGCCCGCGATGCTGGGCACCGTCCTGTCCCCTGTGGAGGTGGACACATGTGCTGTCCTCCCGACAGCCCCGGGCTTGCATCCGTCGTGTCCCAGCACCGGAATCCCGATGCATCTTTCCTCTCTCTCCCTCCTCTTGTGCTGCCCGGTGCTGCCCAGTGCTGCCCGGTGCTGCCCAGTGCTGCCCGGTGCTGCCCAGTGCTGCCCGATGCTGCCCACTGCTACCCGGTGCTGCCTGGTGCTGCCCAGTGCTGCCTGGTGCTGCCCAGTGCTGCCCAGTGCTTCCCGATGCTTCCCGGTGCTGCCCGGTGCTGCTCGGTGCTTCCCTGTGCTGCCCGGTGCTGCCCAGTGCTGCCCAGTGCTGCCCGATGCTGCCCGGTGCTGCCCAGCGCTTCCCGGTGCTGCCCGGTGCTGCCCAGTGCTGCCTGGTGCTGCCCGATGCTGCCCGGTGCTGCCCAGCGCTTCCCGGTGCTGCCCAGTGCTGCCCAGTGCTGCCTGGTGCTGCCCGGTGCTGCCCAGTGCTGCCCGGTGCTGCCCGGTGCTGCCCGGTGCTGCCTGGTGCTGCCCAGTGCTGCCCGGTGCTGCCCGGTGCTGCCCAGTGCTGCCTGGTGCTGCCCAGTGCTGCCCGGTGCTGCCCAGTGCTGCCCAGTGCTGCCCGGTGCTGCCCAGTGCTGCCCGGTGCTGCCCGGTGCTGCCTGGTGCTGCCCGGTGCTGCCCGGTGCAGAGGAGCTGATGGAGGACACTGTGTCCAAGGTCCAGGCTGTGCTTCGTCC
Organism: Tenrec ecaudatus; assembly: GCF_050624435.1. Classification (NCBI taxonomy): domain Eukaryota; kingdom Metazoa; phylum Chordata; class Mammalia; order Afrosoricida; family Tenrecidae; genus Tenrec; species Tenrec ecaudatus. The sequence continues at coordinate 16,700,377 of NC_134549.1, forward strand.
CCTCAGCGTCCCCTTGGCCCTCCCGGGCTGTCAACAGTGGAGGTAAAGACCCCGTCACGGCGGCCCCGCTTGACGGATGACACCCCTTTCCAGGGAGAAGCCGCCGATCCGCCCGGAGAGTCCTTGCGGCCTCCTTCCCCCGAAGGAGACGGAATTGATTTCCGTAAATCATAGCTCTGGAGAGAGACGCGACCAGCAGGAACGGAGACCGCGTCCGATCGGTATCTCGGGAACAACAGCAACAAATCGGGGGCGTCACCGGGCGGCAGGAGAACAGACAGGAACTGACAAATGCACCGACCCGCCGGCTCCCGGCACTGGTGATGTTGACGGATGCACATCCGACTCCCCGGCCAGCGGAGGCGGCAAGAAGCCTGGTGTCGCCGGGAGAGCACCCGGGCCGCCGGCCCCTCATGGGCGCCTGCAGGACGCCGGAAGGCCATGGAGCGGCCCCTGGACAGAGACGGTCCTTCGGCTCCAGGGTTTCCCGGACCCACAAACCTCCTGCCGTCCGTCCCACTGTCCCCCCTGCACCCGCCCGGCAGCCCCGTGGCTTCGCCTTTCTGCTTCCTGCAGCCTTGGTTTGGGGGTTCGGGCTTGTTTGTGGTCTGAGAGGTTGCTGAGGCCCCGAGTCCATCTCCAGTTAATGTCCCTCTTTGAGATTCTTTTCTGCAAGTCGGTCAGACTGCGCCTGAGGCACCTGAAGGAGCTTAGACACGTCTTACCCAGTGGTTCTTAAAGAAACGCTTCATACATGTGTGCACAGCCATGTCTACACACGCATGCACACATACATACATGCACATGCACAGATGCAAAATACACACGTGCAGTACATACACACATGCATGCACACGCGTGCATGCATGCACATATAAATATACAGTGTATACATGCTTGTATGTATATATGTCTATATTAATCTATGCATGCACACAAATGGATACATGCAAACACACGTGCATGCACATACATATATGCAAGTGCACATACATGCACACATATGCACACATGTATAAATATAAATGTACAGTGTGCGCACACACATGCACGCACGTGTGCATCTATGCATGTACTCACATGTAAATACACATATAGACATGCATGCATCTATTACATGCATACACACATACATGTGCACACACATGTGGATGTATGTATATATCCGATCAGAGGGCAGCAAGGGGCAGTGGGGGGCGGGGGCACAGGCATCAAACGTGGCCGCCGTGGCGACCGGACACGGCTTTGCTCCGTGCACGCTGGTCACTGCGTGTGCGTGCATGCACGGGGCACCTGGACGGCAGCTCGCTGTGTCCTCTCTCTGTCCTTTCTAGCTGTCCGTCCGTCTCTGTCCATCCATCTGTCCATGCTTCTCTCCCTGTGCATCCATAGAGACACAGAGAGACATGGACACACATGAATCTATCGACACATATTGATACACATGTAAACATGCATCTATCGATACATACATGGACACATATGTATCTATCTATTCATATAGATACATGTATCTAGCGATACATGTAGATACATAGTTAATATGCATCTGCCGATACATGCATAGACACACGTGTATCGATACACGTAGATACATGGACACGCGTGCATCCGTGGACTCACCCTCCTGGATTCCCTGCCTCCCGACCTGCACATCTGCCGTCCGGCCGGAGGTCGGGGTCCGAGGTCCACGCTCGGAGCAGCCGGAGCCCTGGACCCGCCTCCTGCTCCCCAGAGATCCAGTCTCAGGATCCCCAAGACCTCGCGCCCCCTGCCCCCCGCGTCGGGGGGGGGAGCCGCTGGGGGGACGCAGTGTGCCCTCAGCTCGGGGGAACAAGCCCTGCCTTGTCCGTCCGTCCGTCCTTCTCCTCCAGGGCTCGGCGGGGTTGCTTCGCGGGTGGTTGGCTCCCTTCTGGGGGTTGGGGGGGCGCTGGGCTGCCTCTTAACGTCGTCTTAACGAGCTGTGACTGACGAAGCCGCCGTGCAGCCCGTCGAGAGGGCCGGGGTCCTTTCTCGGCACCGCGGGGTGAAGGCGGGGGGCCCGTTATGAGCCCCCCGGTCCGATGCCGACTCGGCAGCCCTGCGACGAGGCCGGGTGCAGGAGGACCGGTCTCCCCGGCACCTCCAAACGAGGGCATCGAGGTGCCGCCTGCCTGGCGGGCTCGGCGCGACCCCTTCCCTCCTGAGCCCCAAAGTGACCACAGCCGGGCCCACCGGGCGCTGCTCCCCGGATCTCAGAGGCCAGGACTCCGGCCAGCGGCTGACGCCCCCCGTTCCCTGTTTCCCAGGTGACCTGCTGACCTCCGACCTGGCCCGAGCCTGGGCGGCCGCGGGAGCCTGTGACGGGAGCCGGTGCCCCGTGGGCTGCACGCTTCCCGGCTGATCCTCAGCCGCAGCGGTGAGCCTGGGCCCCGTGACCCCCACTCTCCACGGCCCTTCCGCCGACCCGCCTTTCCTCCCGGGAAGCTCTGGGCGCCCACCTCCCTCCGGGAAAACACAGGCGCCCTGGAGGCATCAGGTGGACGCCCCGTCCATCTCTGCTGCCCGGCGTGGCCCTGTGCAGACTGACCGTCTCAGAGGCCCGTGGGGGACGCCCGACCAGCTCCCCGCCTGCCCGTCAGGTGACCCTCGCACGGCGTCCCCCACGGGCCTCTCAGATGGTCAGTCTGCACAGGGGTGGACCGCCCGGTCTCTCCCGGGACACCGCAGCCGGGAAGCCTTTGCCGGGAGGCCACGCCGGCCACGCACGGTGCTCCCAGGCTGGGAGGCGGCACGAGGTGCCGTCCTGGGTGCTGGCCGGTGCCTGAGGCCCGGGCACGGATGGACCGGGCTTGTCCCTCTGGCCTCCGTCGGCTGCGTCTCCCCGTGGGTTTTCCACGGCGGCCGTGCCTCTGTCCGGCTCAGGTCCTGAGTCGATTCCTCTCACCCGTCTTTCTAGGAACCCGTTGTGCTCCCGGTGCTGATGTGCTGAGACGGGCAGGCTCCGGCCGGCGGTGTCCCATGGAGGCGCGGCTCAGAGCCCCTCGGCAGGCCGGCGGCAAAGGTGAGCCTCGGGTCATCAGCGGCCTCTGCCGGGCGGTTCCTGGGTGGACGGAGCCTTGAGCGCTGCCCGGTGTGGGTCCCGGCCTCTGGGGTGCAGCGGTGCCCCCGTGTCCTGCGGTGGACGTGCCAACCACCCGGGTCCCGGGCAGGGAGGGAGGGGGCGTCTCTGCGGGAGCAGGAAGCCTCCTCTTGCCCCTGGGGGGCAGCTGGGGGGTCGGGCCGCTGACCTCGCCCCCGTGCTGCCCGCAACCCAGACCAGACTCTCCGCCGTGGACGTGAAAGGCCTTCTGAGTCTGTCTGACGGGAGACAGATGAGCAGCGTGGATGTGAATGGAGTGTGCGGACTCATGAATATTTCTGGAGACACAGAGATGGATGATGGATCAATGGATAGATCGATAGACAGACAGACAGATAGATGGACGGATGGATAGATCGATAGATAGATAGATAGATGGATAAATAGATGGATAGATAGATAGATAGATAGATGGATGGATGGATGGATGGATGGATGGATGGATGGATGGATGGATGGATGGATGGATGGATGGATAGATGGATGGATAGACAGACGGACGGACGGACGGACGGACGGACGGACGGACGGACAGACAGACAGACAGACAGACAGACAGATAGATAGATAGATAGATAGATGGATGGATAGATAGATTGATGGATGGATGGATCTGTCCTGGAGGAATTGCAAGCAGAACCCACCTCAGAGCGTGTGCATGCGTGTGCGTGCGTGTGCGTGCGTGTGCGTGCGTGTGCGTGCGTGTGCGTGCCAGGACAGAGTGGTGGACACAGATCGGGGCTCACGGAATCTCACTTGTTCACCTCGGTGCCCGCATCGCGCCTCCGTGTGGCAGGATCTTTTTTATGAAACACTGGAATCCGATGGGCATGGTATTGGCGATCAATAGTTGTGACGTGGAGCCTGTGTTGGGGAAGATCATGCTGTTTCTGAGAGTCCCACATATCTTCATAGGTGTTTCTA